>NC_057796.1:373603145-373637285 GCF_018294505.1 Triticum aestivum | reverse complement strand
CCACAACAAATTAACCAAATGTTAACTGAGCATCACATTGCACAATATAACATACCCGTAATAGAAGATCAGATAGTTAACCAAACCAAGCATGCTTAACTACTTGGAAATATAGCAATTGTATTTGTTTATCATGTATTTATTACAGCCAAATTTGATTTATTTCTCACATGGTATACAATAACAGAATGCAGCCACAACAATTGACCATCGCATTGCAGAATTGAACCAAGCGGTTAACTAAACACCACAACAAATGAACCAAACGTTAACTAAGCACTACATTGCACAATATAACATACTCGTAATAGAAGATCCGACAGTTAACCAAACCAAGCATGCTTAACAACTTGGAAATATTGCACCATGAAGAATTGAACATCACATTTGCATAATTGAACCAAGCAGTTAACTGAACACCACATTGCACGACATATAGAACATATACACTATAGAAGAAGATTGCATGGTAAAAGTAGATAGCACAATTCACTAGAATTTGTTAAGGAAAGGCAGTAGCTAGCAAAGTGAACATGGGTCCTTATAGTGAGCTAATAAGACAAGCTACTCCTCATTGTCGGAGATATCGATGACGATTGGCTCCTTGGACATGGAAGAGGGCGAGGCCTCCGCATCGTGGGTGCCCTCGTTGTAGTGGTGAGTTGCCTGAGCCGCTCCGGGCACCAAAACATGCTGGCTCTCGAGATGAGGTCAGCACGTGCACGCTGAGAAAACACCTCATAGTCTTTGTCGAAGGCCCCGACGGTGGCCTCAAGAAAATGCCACGAACAGTCATTTAAAGCAGCCAACCGCATCGCGACATCGGCGCACGAGGCGTTAGCGGTGGCCTCGATGGCGAGGTGCTCCTCCAAGATCTGGGGGTCGGCACGAATGGCAGCCATCGCGACCTCATCCGGGCGTGCGGCCACGATTTGCTTCTCCGCTGCCAAATGCTCCTTGAGGTCCTGGCTATACTACGTGCACCAGGGCTTAGGGCGGCGCTTATTAGCTGGAGGGGTCGGTGATTTGGGTGGAAGGTGTCGCGCTCGCGCCGGCGGTCGGGGCATGTGGGATGTGGAAGGAGGAGGAGGATGGGGGTCGGGTGTGGATTACCTGCCTGGATAGGCAAGGCCGAGCAGCATGAAGGAGGGTTGCCGGTGAGGAGGCGGCGCTGCAAGCAAGGAGTGAATATTTCAACTTGGAAAGGAAGGCGGAAAGGGGGGAAATTTGGCTTTTGGTAAGGGGGAGGGGATGGGGAGGTAGATATTTCCGTGGAAGCCGAAAATTTGGAATCGCTCAGCCAAAAAACTGGCGCGCAAAGTGCCATCAGACACGGTCCCTTATTCAGAACCGTGTACGATATGTGAACATCACAAACAATTCAGATAGCTTAACCCGTGTGTGATGAGTTTGAACGTCAATTTATTTTTCGAATTTCCATGGTTACAGTGGTCATCCACGTCATTGCATAATTTGGGTACACAAAGGAGACTACAGCACACCCACACTTCTTAATCGAGCAAGTTCAGCAATTAAACAGAGCTAGCTGACCTGAACATTACTCTAACTAATTAAAGACCGGTGAACTTAATTAAAAAAACAAAGAGTACTACTACGGCTGGTGCTCGTCGATCTCTGCTGCCGCCTCCATGTCCAGCTCGCGCCCAACGGTCTCCTGGGGAAAGGGCTCCATGGCATCAATCGCACCATACTCGGCAAGCATCTCGCCATCCGCGTCTGTCATATCTTTGGAATAGGCCACCATGAGCAGGGCATGGGCGGCCATGATCCGGGCTTTGGCGGGCTCCGTCGTGGCAAGGTATGCCGCGCAGGAACGGATGGCTGCTCGAACTCTCTCGCTGATTGCCAACTCTTCGGCTGTGGGTTGCTGACCGTTGTCGGAGAAGCTTCCTTCGATTTGTGCGGTGAGCGCCACGAGCTGGGCGTGGACGGCCTCAACATGGTGGTGGGCGGCTTCCATCAGGGCTAAGGCCGCCGCTGTGGAACGGACAGCTGCTTTGCCGCTCTCGCCATTTGCTATCCCCGAGGCAGATGCTGCTGCTACCGCCGCCTGAGAAGCAATAGTGGCCGTTTGGGCTGCCTTGGCCGCCCGGACGCAGATTCCGGTCGCCCTCATGAAGCTTGTTAGCATGCACCTGGAGGCTGCGGCAGCGTTCTCGCCGGAGTGGGCCGCCGAAGTTACCTCACGACGCGGGTCCACGTCCCCATCTTTCACCGGCGATGATTGAATAGTGAAATGATATTTGGGGAGTGAGCTAGTGTGCTTGACACGCCGGCTGTGGACTGTAGCCGACGCACCTTCTCTTGTAAGCCATAGGCGTACTATACGCCGATGGTGCTCCAAGATATTTTGTGATGCATCTCACTCGGTTGGTGATAATAAACTGTGTGCGATCTACTTGATTTTTCGTCTTGATTTGAATTACGTAATGGGGTCACAGCTACAAAGGATGGTGTTTGAATTCCTAGAACTTTTATCTGCAATGAACATGCAACTATATGTGTGTCGACAAAAAAAATGGAATTATTCAGGGTTCTTTTGGACGTTTTTATACATTAACTTGGTTTTGTAGGCATTTCAGGTGGATAATTCAAATTTGAACTACGTGCACATGCTCCAGTGCATATAAATTGGTTAAAAAAAATCAAATCTTTGTCCTTGGGTGCATGCTTAGGTCCCATGCAAGAAATGGGAATGAATGTCAAACACCCTGCCACCGTCACTCGGCCGCAAACATTAAGATACCTGGTTTTAAATTCTAGTAAATCCAAAACTCGTCTGAAATTCATGAAACTTGGCATGCTCTCAGGGAGCGGCATCAACATGCCATGGTAAATTTTTTGTCCCATTGGGGCAGGTTTGGGTATATGCTTCTCACAAACCAGAGCTTCTCACAACAAGCATGATGGTTTCGGTAGGGAACGCCCCACCTTTGGGGATGAAACGATATCCATTGCCTCTTATTGCTTTCAAAAAATTTCTCGTGTCAACATAGAACAACAGGAGTGTTGTGTTATTTTTTGTGATTTTTCGGGGTTCGTTTGGACATTTTTATGCATTAAGTGAGTTTTCAATGCATTTATGTGCATAATTCAAATTTTAACTACATGCACATGCTCCAATGCATATAAATTGGTTGAAAAATCAAATCTTTGTCCTTGGGTGCATGCTTAGGTCCCATGCAAGAAATGGGAATGAATTTCAAAAACCCTGCCACCGTGACTCGGCCGCAAACATTGAGATACCTGATATTTAAATTCTAGTAAATCCAAAACTCGTCTAAAATTTATGAAGCTTGGCATGCTCTCCTGGAGCGACATCTACATGCCGTGGTAAATTTTTTGTCCCATTTGGGGCAGGTTTGGGTATATGCTTCTCACAAACCAGAGCTTCTCACAACAAGCATGATGGTTTTGGTAGGGAACGCCCCACCTTTGGGGACGAAACGATATCCATTGCCTCTTATTGCTTTCAAATTTTTTTCTCGTGTCAACATAGAACAACAGGAGTGTTGTGTTATTTTTTGTGATTTTTCGGGGTTCGTTTCGAAATTTTTATGCATTAAGTGAGTTTTCAATGCATTTATGTGCATAATTCAAATTTGAACTACATGCACATGCTCCAGTGCATATAAATTGGTTGAAAAATCAAATCTTTTTCCTTGGGTGCATGCTTAGGTCCCATGCAAGAAATGGGAATGAATGTCAAACACCCTGCCACCGTCACTCGGCCGCAAACATTGAGATACCTGGTATTTAAATTCTAGTAAATCCAAAACTCGTCTGAAATTCATGAAACTTGGCATGCTATTATGGAGCGGCATCAACATGCCGTGGTAAATTTTTTGTCCCATTTGGGGCAGGTTTGGGTATAAGCTTCTCACAAACTAGAGCTTCTCACAACAAGCCTGATGGTTTCGATTGGGAACGTCCCACCTTTGGGGACGAAACGATATCCATTGCCTCTTATTGCTTTCAAATTTTTCTTGTGTCAACATAGAACAATAGGAGTGTTGTGTCAAGTTTTGTGATTTTTCGGGGTTCGCTTGGACATTTTTATGCATTAAGTGAGTTTTTAATGCATTTATGTGCATAATTCAAATTTGAACTACATGCATATGCTCCAGTGCATATAAATTGGTTGAAAAATCAAATCCGTGTCCTTGGGTGCATGCTTAGGTCCCATTCAAGAAATGGGAATGAATTTCAAACACCAGGGCACCGTTGATTGCCGGCAAAACGTTGAGATACCTAGTATTTAAATTCTAGTAAATCCAAAACTCGTCTCAAATTCATGAAACTTGGCATGGTATCATGGAGCGGCATCAACATGCCGTGGTAATTTTTTTGTCCCATTTGGGGCAGGTTTGGGTATAAGCTTCTCACAAACCAGAGCTTCTCACAACAAGCATGATGGTTTCGATAGGGAACGTCCCACCTTTGCGGATGAAATGATATCCATTGCGTCTTATTGCTTTCAATTTTTTCTCGTGTCAACATAGAACAACAGGAGTGTTGTGTTATTTTTTGTGATTTTTCGGGGTTCGTTTTATGCATTAAGTGAGTTTTCAATGCATTTATGTGCATAATTCAAATTTGAACTACATGCACATGCTCCAGTGCATATAAATTGGTTGAAAAATAAAATCTTCGTCCTTGGGTGCATGCTTAGGTCCCATGCAAGAAATGGGAATGAATGTCAAACACACTGCCACCATCACTCGGCCGCAAACATTGAGATACCTGGTTTTTAAATTCTAGTAAATCCAAAACTCGTCTGAAATTCATGAAACTTGCCATGCTATCATGGAGTGGCACCCGACATGCTGTGGTATTTTTCATGTCCATTTTGAGAGAAGGCGCACTCGAATAACAGCCAACAAAGGCATTTTGAAAAAATAGCTGCCACTTTAATATCTCAAACGTTTGTATAATTCAAACCGTGTGTGTTATGTTAACCATTCACGTGATGCCACATGTCTTGGTTTTAATGGCTATAGGTTTTAATGGCTCTTGATCGCAAACATTTTAGATAGAACACCCGTATGCAAAGTGAGAGCAGGATTTGTGCATCTCTTGAACACAAACGGTTCTTTTGGATGACCCGCGTGAACCACTTACAAACAATTTGCTAAGACTTGCAACTAAAATTCAGTAATTAAGCATAGATGGAGGCGAGGAGGCGTGTTCAGCCGGGCGTGCAGCGGGCGGCGTAGTACTATTCGAGGACAGCGGGCAGCGCAGTTCCCGATACGGCTTTAATGCAGACGAGGGAGAGGGTAGCGGTTTCCGAAATGTTGAACGGCCAATGATGCATCCTCCTTCAATTAGCATCGTGTGAATGCATGAGGGAAGTAATGGGAGGAGGAACACGAAAAGAGGTAGCATGATGTGAATGCAACGTAGTTTGCACTCATATAAAGGCGCCCCTCCATTCCAATGCATCTACCACATCGTACGCACCTAAGCATTTGCCTAAGCACCTACACTAATAAGTGAAAAAGTGCTCACTCCAGACCCATGGCGGCGATGCGCGCGAGCGGCCAGCGGCTGTACCAGATGGTCCACGACGCCGGCCTGCGGCATGGCATCGTGTATCGTCTCCACACGGTGTTGGAGACCGCCTGGTGGATGGCCGCTCTCGATGCCAGCTACGACTCTCAGTACGACCAGATGATCGTTCGCACCACCAACAGGTTCACCATTGCCAAGAAGCTCGCGGACGACATCGCCGTACTCCTCCAGCCCACGCGCCCGGGCTCCTCATTGCCTGCCACCCTAATCGTCGTCCATGGTCGGAACCTCTTTCAAGCACTGGTGGCCCTGCGACTGCCCGCCGACGCCATGAAGAATGTCCACCTGGAGGTCGCGCTCACCGTGAGGCGCCTCGCCCTGCAAGAAACCGTCGACCTACACATCCATGTGTACAAGTGAATTGTGTACATAGGTATCTACAAGGCCAGTGAGGACGCTACGACGTTGGCCTTCGTCAACCGTCTGGAAGTCTTGGAGGCCATTGCTGAGAAGCACCTTGACCTCGCCACAAAAGCCGCCACTCCTTAGCCGCCGGTCGGTGGCCCGACGCACTGAGTTCAGGAGGAGGAGGTGGTACGTTGATGGATGCATTTTTCTTCTTGCCTCCTGTAACCACCACTGCGATCGCATCATTGTGGCCTTAATTCTTATTCTGCTATTGCATTCTCGTTCTAGTCAATACAGACATGTGCGATCCCTTTGCATAATTATATGCATCACTGTAACTAGTACTCCATCTTGTTTTGTATTTTTTTACATTTTTTGTTTTTTGTACACATGTTGATTGGCTTGAAGAAGGTCTATCTCGTTACTTTTTGATAATTTTTGTTTTTTGAACACATGTTGATTGGCTTGAATGAAGGTCTATCCCGTTACTTTACGACATGTTTCCAAAACATGGACCTCGAGGTTAATTCAACTAATGGGATGGAGCATTATATACATTCAACGCAATTAAATGTTTTCCAAAAAAAGTGATATGATTTTTGTGAAACTTATAAGTCATGTATGTCAAATCAACCTCTGTGTACTTGTTCTCGAGTTAACCTCCGGGCCTTTTTGCCGCGTATCAGACACATCTTGTTAAGTTGAACCATTTATGTTCTCTTCCCTAATAGAAAATAGTTCATTCGACTGAACCGTATGTTGTATATCACACACACCTTGATATGGCTGGCCGTTTCTGTTGCTTTCCCTAATAGCAAATAGTTCATCGGAGCAAACCGTATGCCCTATATCGCACACGCATTGATATGGCTGCCCGTTTCTGTTGTTCTATCTAATCGCAAATAGTTCGTCTGGATGAACCGTATGCCCTGCTTTGCACACGGAACTAAAATCTGAACTGTGTTTGATGCATCCGTCATCGCAAACGTTTTGCACCTTTTTGATGTTTTTTACATCACCGTTTGCGATTATGGCATCACACATAGTTTCGTTGAAGGGTCTCTGATCGTAGTGTCGTGTTAGCAGCATCCTACAGTAGTGGGCGAAGAAAATACCGGAGGGAACCCACCAAGAGGCCACAAGCCTGGGGGCGCGCCCTACCCCTGGGCGCGCCCATGTGGCTTGTGGGCCCCATGGCAGGCCTCCGGTGCCCATCTCCTACTATATGATGTTTTTGTCATGAAAAAATTCATAAGGAAGCTTTCGGGACGAAGCGCCTCCGTCTCGAGGCAGAACCTGGGTAGAAGCAATCTAGGGCTCCGGCGGAGCTGTTCTGCCAGGGAAACTTCCCTCCCGGAGGGGGAAATCATCGTCATCGTCATCGCCAACGATCCTCTCATCTAGAGGGGATCAATATCCATCAACATCTTCACCAGCACCATCTCCTCTCAAACCTTAGTTCATCTCTTCTATCTGATCTTTGTCTCAAAACCTCAGATTGTTACCTGTGGGTTGCTAGTAGTGTTGATTACTCCTTGCAGTTGATTCTAGTTGGTTTATTCGGTGGAAGATCATGTGTTCAGATCTTTAATGATATTCAATACCCCTCTGAATATGAACATGAATATGCTTTGTGAGTAGTTACGTTTGTTCCTGAGGACATGGGAGAAGTCTTGTTATAAGTAATCATGTGAATTTGGTATTGTTCGATGTTTGGATGAGATGTATGTTGCCTCTCCTCTAATGGTGTTATGTGAATGTCGATTGCATGACACTTTGCCATGATTTGGGCCTAGGGGAAGACATTGGGAAGTAATAAGTAGATGATGGGTTGCTAGAGTGACAGAAGCTTAAACCCTAGTTTATGCGTTGCTTCGTAAGGGGCTGATTTGGATCCACATGTTTCATGCTATGGTTAGATTTCTCTTAACTCTTATTTTGTAGTTGCGGATGCTTGCGAGAGTGGTTAATCATAAGTGGGAGGCTTGTCCAAGTAAGGACAACACCAAAGCACCGGTCCACCCACATATCAAATTATCAAAGTAACAAATGCGAATCATATGAGCATGATCAAAACTAGCTTGACAATAATTCCTATGTGTCCTCGGGAGCGCTTTGCTTTATATAAGAGTTTGTCCAGACTTGTCCTTTGCTACAAAAAGGATTGGGCCACCTTGCTACACCTTAGTTACACTTTTACTTGTTACCCATTACGAATTATCTTATCACAAAACTATCTATTCTCGATAATTTCAGTGCTTTTAGAGAATACCTTGCTGAAAACCGCTTGTCATTTCCTTCTGCTCCTCATTGGGTTCAACACTCTTACTTATCGAAAGGACTATGATAGATCCCCTATACTTGTGGGTCATCAACACTCTTTTCTGGCGCCGTTGCCAAGGAGTGAAGTGCCTTTGGTAAGGAAACATTTATATTACATGCTGAAATTTACTGTCACTTGTCACAATGGAAAATAACCCTTTGAGGGGTTGTTTGGGGTATCTTCACCCCGACCAGTACAGAAAGAAGTTGCTCCTCAACCTACTGAGCCTACTGAAAATACTTATTATGAAATTCCTTTGGGTATGATAGAGAAACTGCTAGCTAATCCTTATGCAGGGGATGGAACATTACATCCTGATATGCATCTAATCTATGTGGATGAAGTTTGTGGATTATTTAAGCTTGTAGGTTTGCCAGAGGATGAAGTCAAGAAGAAGGTCTTCCCTTTATCTTTGAGAAAGCATTGACATGGTATAGGCGATGCAATGATATCGGGACTTGGAATTATAACCGATTGAAATTGGGGGATGAATTATATTTACAATTTTTGGCCTCGTGAAGGAGAATGTATCGTTGAAGCTTGGGGTAGGCTTAAGTCAATCTTATATTCATGCCCCAATCATGAGCTCTCAAGAGAAATTATTATTCGGAATTTTTATGCTCGGCTTTCTCATAATGATCAATCCATGCTCGAGACTGCTTGTACTGGTTCTTTTATGAAGAAGACTATTGAATTCAAATGGGACTTATTGGAAATAATTAAAAGCAAATCTGAAGATTGGGAGCTCCACGAAGGTAAGGAGTTAGGTATAAACCTTAAGTTTGATTGAGTTAAATCTTTTATGGATACTGATGCTTTTCATGAATTTAGCACTAAATATGGATTTGACTTTGAGATAGTAACTTCTTTCTGTGAATCATTTGCTGCTCATGTTGATTTCCCCAAGGAGAAGTGGTTTAAATATCATCCTCCCATTGAAGTGAAAGTAGTAGAAACTATTAAAGCTGAGGAAGAAACTATTACTTATAATGTTGATCCTGTTATTCCTACTGCTTATATTGAGAAACCACCTTTCCCTGTTAGAAGAAAAGAGCATGCTAAAGCTTCAGCTGTAGTTCGTAAGAGTTATACTAGAACACCTACACCCCCTGAACAAATTAAATATGAACCTAGTATTGCTATGGTTAAAGATCTCTTGGTCGACAATATTGATGGGCATGTTATTTATTTCTGTGATGAAGCTGCTAGAATTGCTAGACCCGATAATAAAGATAAACATACACCTGTTGTTGGCATGCCTGTTGTTTCTGTTAAGATAGGAGATCAATGTAATCATGGCTTATGTGATTTGGGTGCTAGTGTGAGTGCAATTCCTTTTACCTTATATCAAGAAATTATGAATGATATTGCACCTGCTGAGATAGAATATATTGATGTTACTATTAAGCTTGCCAATAGAGATACTACCTCACCAATTGGGATTGTTAGAGATGTTGAAGTCTTGTGTGGGAAAATAAAATATCCTACTGATTTTCTTATTCTCGGTTCCCCACAAGATGACTTTTGTCCCATTATATTGGTAGACCTTTCTTGAACACTGTCAATGCTAAGATAGATTGCGAGAAAGAAACTGTTAGTGTAAGTTTTGAGGATGTGTCTCATGAATTTAATTTCTCCAAATTTCGTAGACGACCTCATGATAAATAATTTCCTTGTAAAGATGAAATTATTGGTCTTGCTTCTATTGTTGTGCCCCCTACTGATCCTTTAGAACAATATTTGCTTGACCATGAAAATGATATGTTTATGAATGCAAGAAGGGAGTTAGATGAGATTTTCTTTAAACAGATGCCTGTTTTGAAACACAATTTGCCTGTTCAAACTCTTGGAGATCCTCTACCACCCAAGAGTGATCCTTTGTTCAATCTTAAACAATTGCCCGATACTCTCAAATATGCTTATCTTGATGAAAATAAGATATATCCTGTTATTATTAGTGCTAACCTTTCAAAGCATGAAGAAAATAAATTATTGAAAACTCTGAAGAAGCACCATGCTGCTATTGGATATACTCTTGATGATCTTAAGGGCATTAGTCCCAGTCTATCTCAGCTTAAAATTAATATGGAGCCTGATGCTAAACCAGTTGTTGATCACCAACGACGGTTAAATCCTAAGATGAAGGAAGTGGTAAGAAATGAAATATTAAAGCTTCTGGAAGCAGGTATAATTTATCCTATTACTGATAGTAGATGGGTAACTCCTGTTCATTGCGTCCCTAAGAAAGGAGGTATTACCGTTGTTCCCAATGATAAGAATGAATTGATTCCACAAAGAATTGTTACAGGTTATAGAATGGTAATTGATTTTAGAAAATTAAACAAAGCTACTAGGAAAGATCATTACCCTCTACCTTTTATTGATCAAGTTCTAGAAAGGCTATCCAAACATACACACTTTTGCTTTCTAGATGGTCTTTCTCAAATACCTGTGTCACAAGAGGATGAAGAAAAAACTACTTTCACTTGCCCTTTTGGTACTTTTGCTTATAGACGTATGCCTTTTGGTTTATGCAATGCACCTGCTACCTTTCAAAGATGTATGACTGCTATATTCTCCAACTTTTGTGAAAAGATTGTTGAGGTTTTCGTGGATGATTTCTCCATTTACGGAACCTCTTTTGATGATTGCTTAAGCAACCTTGATCGAGTTTTGCAGAGATGTGAAGAAACTAATATTGTCTTGAATTGGGAGAAGTTCCACTTTGTGGTTAATGAAGGTATTGTCTTGGGGCATAAAATTTCTGAAAGTGGTATTGAAGTGGATAAAGCTAAAGTAGATGCTATTGAAAAGATGTTGTGTCCTAAAGATATCAAAGGTATAAGAAGTTTCCTTGGTCATGCTGGTTTCTATATGAGGTTTATTAAAGACTTCTAACAAATTTCTAGGCCTCTCACTAATCTTTTGCCAAAGGATGTTCCATTTGTTTTTGATGATGATTGTGTAGAAGGTTTTGAAATACTTAAGAAAGCCTTAATTTCTGCACCTATTGTTCAACCACCTGATTGGAACCTACCGTTTGAAATTATGTGTGATACTAGTGATTATGTTGTTGGTGCTGTTCTAGGACAAAGAGTTGATAAGAAATTGAATTGTATTCATTATGCTAGTGAAACTCTAGACAGTGCTCAAAGAAATTATGCTACTACTGAAAAAGAATTTCTAGCAGTTGTATTTGCCTGTGATAAGTTCAGATCTTATATTGTTGATTCCAAAGTAACTGTTCACACCGATCATGCTGCTATTAAATACCTTATGGAAAAGAAATATGCTAAACCTGGACTCATTAGGTGGGTTCTCTTGCTATTAGAATTTGATTTACATATTATTGATAGAAAGGGTGCCAAGAACCCCATAGCAGATAACTTGTCTAGGTTAGAAAATGTTCTTGATGACCCACTACCTATTGATGATAGCTTTCCTGATGAACAATTAGCTATCATAAATGCTTCTCAGTGCTCCATGGTATGCTGATTATGCTAATTACACTATTGCTAAATTTATACAACCTAGTTTCACATACCAGCAAAACAAAAAGTTTTTCTATGATTTAAGACATTACTTTTGGGATGACCCACACCTTTACAAAGAAGGAGTAGATTGTGTTATTAGACGTTGTGTACCTGAGCATGAACACTAACAGATCCTACGCAAGTGTCACTCCGAGGCTTACGGAGGACACCATGCTGGAGATAGAACTGCACACAAGGTATTACAATCTGGTTTTTATTGGCCTACTCTCTTCAAAGATGCTTGTAAGTTTGTCTTGTCTTGTGATGAATGTCAAAGAATTGGTAACATTAGTAGACGTCAGGAAATGCCTATGAATTATTCACTTGTTATTGAACCATTTGATGTTTGGGGCTTTGATTATATGGGGCCTTTTCGTTCCTCTAATGGGTATACACATATTTTAGTTGATGTTGATAACATTACTAAGTGGGTAGTAGTCCCTATATATTTAATGACTGATGGTGGTTCACATTTTATTCATGGTGCTTTCCGTAAATTGCTTGCTAAATATGATGTCAACCATAGAATTGCATCTCCATATCATCCTCAGTTTAGTGGTCAAGTAGAATAGAGTAATAGAGAAATAAATTTGATTTTGCAAAAGACTGTCAATAGATCTTGAAAGAATTGGTCTAAGAAACTTGATCATGCATTATGGGCTTATAGAACTGCTTATAAGAACCCTATGGGCATGTCTCCGTATAAAATGGTTTATGAAAAAGCATGTCACTTACCTCTTTAACTAGAACATAAAGCTTATTGGGATATTAAAGAGCTCAACTATGATTTCAAAGTTGCCGGTGAAAAGAGTTTATTTGACATTAGCTCACTTGATGAATGGAGAACCCGAGCCTATAAAAATGCCAAGTTGTTTAAAGAAAAAGTTAAAAGATGGTATGGCAAAAGGATACAAAAGCGTGAATTTAATGTAGGTGACCATGTCTTTCTATACAACTCTCGTTTAAGATTTTTTACAGGAAAACTTCTCTCTAAATGGAAAGGCCCTTAAATCATCGAGGAGGTTTACCATTCGGGTGCCATGAAAATCAACAATGCCGAAGGCACCAACCTGAAGGTGGTAAACGGTCAAAGAATCAAACATTATATCTCAGGTACTCCCATAAATGTCAAAACCAATATAATTAATACCATAACACCGGAGGAGTACATAAGGGAGATCTACCAGAACGTTTCAGACTCCGAAAAGGAATAGGTATGTCGTATGGTAAGTAAACCAACTCCAAAACTTTTCAAATAGCAATTTTACTCTGTTTTGGAATATTTAAAAAATTAGGAAAATAAAAGTAGTCCAAAAAGTGCATGAGGAGGCGACAAGCCCTGGGGGCGCACCTACCCCCCTGGGCGCGCCTCCCTGGCTTGTGGCCACCTCGTGTGCCCTCCGGACTCCGTTTTCTTGTAGAATATTTCTTTTGGTCGGTAAAAATTCATTATATAATCTCCCAAAGGTTTTGACTACCGTACCATGGCAAAATTCTCTATTCTTGTTTCGAGCTGTTTTTCTGACAGATCTACATCGCTATGATGTCCCCAAGCGCTCCTAAGGACAAGTTCTTCGAGAAGGTCATCAACCCCTACCTTGCAGAGGTGCTAGAACACCCTCAAACCATTGAGATGCGTGAGGGGGTGCTGCACATTCGCGATGTTCAAGGGCCAAAGAAGACCAGAAGCGTGGAGACAAGGGTCGAAGCAATGGAACAGCAAGTCTTCAAGTGCCAAGGGATGGTGGAATATGGACTCAACGCCAATCACTCCATGATCACAGAATTTACCCGTGACCACAAGCTGGACGCCAAGAACATCGGGGAGGCCATCTTCAAGCTTCATGAGAAAATCGAGCATCTCTAAGCCAAGATCTATGACATGCAGAACCAAAACTGTGAGTATGAATGCAGATTTAAGAGGATGAGTTTGGCTGCAGATTTGAGGATCCCGGAGACTCGTTCATCTTTTTACGATGGTGAACCTCTGCCTTGGAAGATGGAGGACAAGCCTACAACATCATCACCTCTGAAGAAAGAGATCTAAATATATGGGTATGGCCACTCCCCTTGGCAAATGCCTTGTAGCTGGGGCTCAAAACCAATTTGGACCGCCCTCGCGAACGTCGAGCCAGCACTCTTCAACCCGAAAGGCATCCGTAAAAAGCAATACGTACCACATGGGGTGATGAATGTTGTCTTCTCTTCGTCTTCTCTTGTCATGAAGATCTGGTGGTAGCCCGAGTAGGTGTCGAGGAATGATAACAGATCACACCCGGCTGTGGAGTCAACAATTTGGTCAATGCACGGCAACGGGAAGGGGTCCTTAGGATAAGCCTTATTGATATCTGTGTAGTAAATACACAACCTCCACTTCCCGTTTGCCTTGCGCACCACCACCGGATTGGCCAACCAAGTCGGATGGAGCACTCCCCTCACCAAGCCTGCTACTTCCAACTTCCTGATCTCCTCTGTGATGAACTCCTGCCGTTCCAAAGCTTGCTTCCTGACCTTCTGCTTGACGGGTCGCGCATGGGGGCAGACAACAAGATGGTGCTCAATCACTTCCCAGGAACGCCGGGGATGTCGGATGCTTCCCATGCAAACACATCGACATTCGCCTACAGGAAAGTGATGAGCGCGTTTCCTATTTGCTGTCGAGGGTAGAGCTTATGGTGAAAGCCCCTCCCGTGCCATCCTCCTTGACGGACACCTTCTTCGTCTCTGGTGGCACAGCTCTGGATTTCTTGCTCTTGCCGGTGGAGCTCTCTGGCACGTCCTCGACGGTAGCACAACATTCCGAAGAGGAGCGCTTGCCGGAGTGGGTGCGAGAGGTCTTGCCAGTCTTCTTCTTCCCTCCCGGGGCTTCAGCAGCAGGAGCAAGTGCCTTGGCGGCAGCTGCTGCAACTGCTTCCCGATAGAGTAGGTCAGCGCAGATCAACGCATCCTTCTTGTCGCAGGGAACGGTGATGATGGTCATCGGCCCAGGCATCTTCAGCGTGTTGTAGGCGTAATGCGACACCGCCATAAACTTGGCTAGTGTCGGGTGGCCGAGAATCCCATTGTAGGGCAAAGGGATCTCGGCTACATCGAAGACAATCCTCTCCGTCCTGTAGTTCAACTCGCCTCCAAATGTCACGGGCAACGTGACCTTCCCCTTCGGCTGGCTCCTTCCCGGGTTGACCCCTTGAAACGTGCCCGTCTCCTCGAGGTCTCCGTCAGGAATTTGTAGCCGTTTGGTCACAACGGGTGAGATCAAGTTCAGACCGGCCCCGCCGTCAACCAGCATCTTGTTCACCTTGAGGTTAGTATCGTTGGTGAAACCAACAACGGCAAACACCCGACCGCAGTTGTGCGATCAGGGTGATACTCGGCGTAAAAATGATGGTCGTGCTGGACCACTTCAGCGGCCTTTGAGCATCGAACGATGGCTCCGCTGCTGTGATCTCACGCGCCCACTGCTTGAGATGGCAGTGAGAAGTGTGCAGCGAGGCGCCACCATCGACGCACATGGCCTCCGTAGCCTTCTGAAACTCTTGCTCGCCGGACTCGTCGTCCTCATCATGATCGTCGTCTTCCTGCTTCCTGTCGCGGCCCCAAGTGGGCCTCTCTTGTTGGCTATCCTTGCCGCGGCGACCTCCTTGGCCGCCACGCTTCTTGCCGGATCCCTCGACACCATCCTGACCCTTCTCCTTGTCTCATACTCGGCCTTTTGCTTCTCAGCAAGCAGCTCGACTTGTCGGCAGTTCTGGAGGTCGTGGCCTTTGGTGCGATGGATCTTGCAATACTGCTTGTCGGAGCCTCCTGGCTTCTCGGCAGCCGCCAAGGCCCGGCAGGCGGCGCACCTGGCAATTTCCATGCCGGGGTCGTCTGCCTTGGCTTTTTTGGCAGCACCAGTGTCGTCGGATCCCTCGACGGCAAGCACAGTCTTGCCCTTGTGCTTCCTGTTGCGGCGCCGGCCCTTCTTTGCCGTGGCGGCAACGTCTTTGTCTGAGGAGACGGTTTGCATGCCGGCATCTTCGCCGGGGTACTTCCTTCCCTCTTCATGCCGGGCGCATCTATCGGCCAGAACATAAAGTTCGGCCACATCCTTGACCTTCTTCATCGCCAGCTCTTCACGCATCTTGCGGTTGTGCACTTTCTGATGGAACGCGCTGATCACGGCGGGAGGATGAACATCTGGGATGTTGTATTGCACCCGGCTGAACCTCTGTATGTACTTGCGCAGGTTTTCACCTTCCTTCTAGGGAATGATATGCAAATCACTTGCCTAGCCATGAGCTTGGTGGCCCCCGGTGAAGGCACCAACGAACTCATGACACAGATCCGACCAAGAAGAAATGGAATCCGTCGGCAAGTGCATCAACCAAGACATGACATTGGGTTTCAGGGCCAACGGGAAGTAATTGGCAAGCACCTTGTCGTCGCGAGCTCCAGCGGCTTGCATCGCAATGGTGTAGATGCTGAGGAACTCCGACGGGTGGGTCTTGCCGTTGTACTTCTCGCCGACATCGGGCTTGAACATACGGTGGGACGGCCACTGGAACTGCCGCAGCTCACGGGTAAAGGCCGGGCAACCCACCTCATAAGGTAGGCCGCCTGAGCCTCCCGGTGCTGGGTGGTCCATAGCGGGCCCCGCCCGCCTATCTGCCTGGTGGCGTGTATCGCGCCGGCGCTCGATGGTGGTTCGAGCGTCTTCATGGGCTCTCTCCCGAAGAACTTGGCGCTGGTCGCGGCGGGTCCGTGGGTCGGACGACACTATGGAAATGTTATTACAAGCGTCATCACGATGGATCGACACCCGCGGTGGCTGGCGTGGAGGAGGAGAGTGCACCATGGCCGCAGCACCTCCGGCCCCTCCACCGCTGTTATGCGGTGGTTCGACGGTGCGCCGGCCTGAGGGCCCCGCTGGCCGTGGCTCGTCTTGGTTGGCGATGCCGACAAGGCCCCGGATGGTGGCCCTCCACTCATCGAGCTTTTCCGCAGCAGGAGGGAACTCGAGGAGTAGCTGCGCGCGCGCCAAAGCTTCTGCTGGCATGGGTGGCGGCGAGAGCTGCGTGGACCGTGGCACGCTTTGACTTCTAACCACGTTAGAAGGAGCTCTATCACGGCCCAGCGGATGCGCGCCATTTTCGCCAGCACTTCAGCGGGCATGCTGGCATCCTTTGTCCCGCAGATGATGCACATGACTCTTCCCACGGCGGCGTCCGGGGTCTCCAGGGTGGTGGCGCTGCTTGTCGCGCGCACCCGGGGAAGAGCGCGCTGTGGGTGCCGGCGTAGGCGTCTTGGAGGTTGCTCCGCCGCCTATAGGGGGCACAACGACACCCCTGGAGGCCCCCCCGCCGCCTGCGGGGGGGGCAGCCCTGTCTTTGGACTTGGTGATGTGCAGTCCGTCGTCTGGCGCACGAACGACGCCACTCGCCAGGCTCTGACTGCTAGAGCGATGCTGGTGCTCGCGAGCCGCGGCTCGCGTTCTGTCCGCGGCCAGCCCGCTGCTCGTCCGCACTGGCACGGGCCATTCGGCTCCCGAGGAGCCGATCGCCCTGATCGTCTTCTTCTTGGGAGCCATGGCGATGAAGGACTGCTAGGCTAACTGCTAGACCAGATTCTCACAACTGCGCCCCTACCTGGCGCGCCAAAGATGTCGGGGGAAACGACACCTATGGGATCACTGGAATCCCTTCTACGTTCAGCGAGCGTGGGGTTGTGAGAAGAGCAGGTTTAGGAGCTAGCACGAAGATCGTTTACCCATGTTCGGTCCGCGAGGATGCGTAATACTCTAGTCCTGCTTTGGTGTGTATTTCAGAGTGTTCTTGAACTCTCGAACTAGCTACAGAGGATGCGCTGTTCCAAAGAGCCGAATCCTTCTCCAGTATGCCTCGGGCCTCCTTTTATAGTCGAAAAGGGGTTGCCACAGTGGCACACAGGAGGTGGAAAGGTGTACAGTGCGCGAGCTTATCGCCCGGCATTACGGGACAAAGCGCATTAAATGCATCGCTTAGGTGTCCCCTTGTTTTATCGGGGACGGGAACGAGGCCCGTCCCATCCGTCACCGCTCCGCCTTGCTTAGACACGCGCCCGAGCCAGCGATGTTGTGCGGTGCCACGTAGGCAAGCAGGCAGCTGAGGTGGCGCGGTGGTAAGGCCTGCATGAAGATCTGCATGCCACCACGCATGTGCTTGCTGGTCGGTGTAGAGGCCGCCCGTCACCACGCAGGTGCCTGCCCAACTGGGTGAGCTAGTAGCTGCATGGGAACGGCGGTGGTATCTTGGCAGATATGGGCCTGGCTGCGGCCCCGCTGGTGTCCTCGGCAAGGGTGTTGTCGGGGCCCCGACAAGGGTCTTGCCGTGGCGTCGTGGTCGTCCCCGGCAAGGATCTTGTCGGGGGTCTTGTGGATTTCCTCGGCAAGGATCCCGCTGAGGGTCGTCGTCTTTTGGTCCTCATCTGATCTCGTGTGTTTATGATCTTGACAAAGATCTGCATGCCACCACCGAGGTGCCTCCCGAGCCTTGGTTCCAACATAGTCGTTGGCGGCGTTTGGAATTCTTGGGCTCGAGGGTGGCTCGCTCTGCTGGTACTGGGCAAGTTGCCCCGGCAAGGCTCTTGCCAGGGCCGCGGAGGCCGCCCCGGCAAGGGCCTTGCCGGGGGAGTCCACCTCGCCCTCTGGCTCTTTGGTGTTCTTGGTCTTGGCATTGTTTTTGTTGGCCTTGTGCTTTGGTTCCCCTCCGGCTTCCCTCCTCTGCCTTGTTAAGTGTGGCCGCGGGCGCGGCTCTGACTGCCCGTGCACAAGTAAAGGGGTCAAAAGGAGAGCCCCTACTTTTGTACACCGACACGATCTATGCCAACTCAACAAACACCATCGGAGACACCTGTAGAGCATCTTTATAATCACCCAGTTAGGTTGTGACTTTTGACAGGACACTAAGTGTTCCTCCGATATTCGGGAGTTGCATAATCTCATAGTCATAGGAACATGTATAAGTCATGAAGAAAGCAATAGCAATAAACTAAACGATCATAGTGAGCTAACGGATGGGTCTTGTCCATCACATCATTCTCCTAATGATGTGATACCGTTCGTCAAATCACAACACATGTCTATGGTCAAGAAACTTAACCATCTTTGATTAACGAGCTAGTCTAGTAGAGTCATACTAGGGACACTTTGTTTTGTCTATGTATTGACACATGTATCAAGTTTCCGGTTAATACAATTCTAGCATGAATAATAAACGTTTATCATGATATAAGGAAATAAATAATAACTTTATTATTGCCTCTAGGGCATATTTCCTTCAATCTCCCACTTGCACTAGAGTCAATAATCTAGTTCACATCGCCATGTGATTTAACACCAATAGTTCACATCACCATGTGATTAACACCCATAGTTCATATCACCATGTGACCAACTCTCAAAGGGTTTACTAGAGTTAGTAATCTAGTTCACATCACCATGTGATTAACACCCAAAGAGTACTAAGGTGTGATCATGTTTTGCTTGTGAGATAAGTTTAGTCAACGGGTCGGTCATATTCAGACCCGTATGTATTTTGCAAATTTCTATGTCAACAATGCTCTGCACGGAGCTACTCTAGCTAATTGCTCCCACTTTCAATATGTATCCAGATTGAGACTTTAGAGTCATCTGGATCAGTGTCAAAACTTGCATCAACGTAACCCTTTACGACGAAACTTTTGTCACCTCCATAATCGAGAAACATATCCTTATTCCACTAAGGATAATTTTGACTGCTGTCCAGTGATCTACTCCTAGATCACTATTACACTCCCTTGCCAAACTCAGTGTAGGGTATACAATAGATCTGGTACACATCATGGCATACTTTATAGAACCTATGGCTGAGGCATAGGAAATGACTTTCATTCTCTGTCTATCTTCTGTCGTGGTCGGGCTTTGAGTCTTACCCAATTTCACAACTTGCAATACAGGAATGAACTCCTTCTTCGACTGTTCCATTTTCAACTACTTCAAAAAATTGTCAAGGTATGTACTCATTGAAAAAACTTATCAAGCGTCTTGATCTATCTCTATAGATCTTGATGCTCAATATGTAAGAAGGTTCATCGAGATCTTTCTTTGAAAAAATCCTTTCAAACACTCCTTTTATGCTTTCCAGAAAATTCTACATCATTTCCGATCAAAATATGTCATTCACATATACTTATCAGAAAGGTTGTAGTGCTCCCACTCACTTTCTTGTAAATACAGGCTTCATCGCAAGTCTGTATAAAACTATATGCTTTGATCAACTCATCAAAGCGTATATTCCAACTCTGAGATTCTTTGCACCAGTCCATGGATGGATCGCTGGAGCTTGCACATTTTGTTAGCACCTTTAGGATTGACAAAACCTTCTGGTTGCATCATATACAACTTTTCTTTAATAAATCCATTAAAGAATGTAGTTTTGTTTATCCATTTGCCAAATTTCATAAAATGCGGCAATTGCTAACATGATTTGGACAGACTTAAGCATCGCTACGAATGAGAAAAACTCATCGTAGTCAACACCTTGAACTTGTCGAAAACCTTTCGTGACAAGTCGAGTGAGGGAGTCCTGGATTAAGGGATCCTCAGGCGTCCGGCCTGTTAGCCATGGGCCGGACTAATGGGCTGCAAAGATACAAAGACCGAAGTATCTACCCGTGTCCGGATGGGACTCTCCTTGGCGTGGAAGGCAAGCTTGGCGATCAAATATGTAGATTCCTTTCTCTGTAACCGACCTTGTGTAACCCTAGATCCTCCCGGTGTCCATATAAACCGGAGGACTTAGTCCCGAGGGGAGAGACTCATTACCATAGTCATACAGGCTAGACTTCTAGGGTTTAGCCATTACGATCTCGTGGTAGATCAACTCTTGTAATACTCATATTCATCAAGATCAATCAAGCAGGAAGTAGGTTATTACCTCCATAGAGAGGGCCCAAACCTGGGTAAACATTGTGTCCCCCGTCTCCTGTTACCATCGACCTTAGACGCACAGTTCGGGACCCCCTACCCGAGATCCGCCGCCGGAGCTTTCGTCTTTAAACGAACTCCTCGACCGCATCACCGCCCTGGGGGTCGCTACACACTACGATCGAATTGGGCTTAAACCCGATCACAGAGAAATCAAATCTCCGCCGACCACCCACCAGATAGCGGTAGTCTAGGAGCGGGACGACAACTCTTCCTCCATACTAAGGACGGACTATGTCTGGATCTCCAATCTCAAAGAACCGGACACCCACCTGCGAGGAGATGCATCCTGCCCTCCGGACGTAGAATCGGACGGCGGGCCCAAGAAATCAGTGGATATACCGGAGCCCGATCTGTTAAATTCGGACAACCTTCAGATTCTGGATCTAAAATTGGGTCAGGGTTCGGATTTAAAACCATCCACCCACCCAAATATAAGTGCTCTCATGAGCATAGAACAGCAGTCTCAGGAAACGGTCCACCACTTCTGGGCCAGATTCCTTCTTGTCAAAGACAAGATTAAAGATAGTCGCGACGAGGAAGCAATCTCAGCGTTCCGAAGCAATTGCATGGACAAAGGAATCCTCAACGCCATCAACCGCCGTCGCATATTACACTTTGTTGACCTGGTAACTATCGTACAAAAGTACAGCGCAATGGAAAGCGCCTGGAAAAATCAGGCAGCCCGTTGGGAACCATCGGTCCACACTCAACCCCTCGTTGAGGCAAACAGGGTGCACCCTCGTGGCACGCCCGGCCCAATAGTAAAGAAATACAAATCCTCCACGGGGCGTGGAGCCGTTCTGGAAGGATGGCTCGATGGCCCATGCAAAATACACGCAACACCGGATAACATACCAACCCACAGTCTTAGAGCATGTTCGATACTCCGGCAAGTGGCCAAGAGCGGTGAAGATATCCTCACCAAGAATACACCAGAATAACACCCCTAGAAGGGGACGACCCCAAAGTACTGACGATCGTCGAGACATTCGCTTCAAACAATAGGCGCAAAAGGGCACTCCACCAACTCGCTGAAGTCTGCGAAATCACAAAAATAAACCCTTGGAACGACACGGCTATAACTTTTAATGCCAGCGACGAACCAAAATACAGGACAGTCTGAGCACCAGCCGCCTTGGTCCTCAGTCCAATCGTGGACGGCTTTCGGCTCACCAAGGTTCTCATGGACGGCGGCAGCGGACTGAACCTCATTTATGAGGACACACTCCATAAAATGGAAATAGACAAGAGCCGCATTGAGCAAAGCAGCACGACCTTCCGAGGAATCATTCCCAGTCGGGAGGCACGGTGTGCGGGAAAAATCACACTTGACGTGGTATTCGGTACGCTGAAGAATTATCGGTCCGAAGAGATAACCTTCCAAGTGGCCCCTTTCAACAGCGGATATCACGCCCTCTTGGGGCGAGATGCATTTACATGCTTCCAAGCTATACCTCATTACGGATACATGAAGCTTAAGATGCCCAGCCCCAACGGCACAATCACTCTCGCCAGTGATCCGGACATAGCACTCCGCGCCGAGAATAAAACCGCATCCCTCTCCCTTGAGGCATTATCTGAAGCCCTCGCGGCCGAAGAGTTAACCACACTACGCTCCACGGTGGACAGGGACGATGTGATCCTAGAAAAACGACCCAAATCCACCTCCATCAAGCTGGCAGAGCAAATAGTCAAATTCCAGGTCCATCCAACAGACCCCAACAAGACAGCATCTATCGGGGCACAACTCGAGCCAACGATCGATGCCCCGCTACGAGAGTTCCTGCATGAAAACTGGGACATATTTGCCTGGCACCCTTCTGACATGCCAGGAATCCCACACAGGCTAGCCGAACACAACCTCAATATCTTAAAGGGATATAAACCGGTCAAACAAACACTGCGGCCTTTTTCCGAACCCAAACGACAAGCTATGGGAGAAGAGCTAGCCAAGTTACTCGAAGCCGGATTCATCAGAGAAATAAAACACCCAGACTAGCTAGCAAACCTGGTGATGGTACCAGAGAAGGATAAATCATGGCGCCTATGTATCGATTTCAAAGACCTCAACAAGGCTTGCCCCAAGGATTCCTTGCCCCTCCCCCAGATTGATCAGATCATTGATGCTACCGCAGGACACAACTCGCTGTGTTTTCTCGACGCATACTCCGGATACCATCAGATCAAGATGAAGGAGTCTGATCAAACTTCAACGGCATTCATTACCCTATATGGGCCGTTCTGTTTCAACACTATGCCTTTCCGGCTCAAAAACGCTGGCGCCACTTACTAACGCATGATCCAAACATGCCTGGAAAAGCATATTGGCAAGATAGTAGAAGCATATGTGGACGACCTCGTCATTAAGACCAGGCACGTCGAGTCGCTAATAGACGATTTACGTCTTACATTCAACAACCTCCGTGCATACGACACTAAGCTCAATCCAGAAAAGTGTGTTTTCGGCGTCCCCGCCGGAAAACTACTGGGCTTCATTGTTTCCAGCAGAGGGATCGAAGCAAATCCAGCCAAAATCCGAGCTTTGTCGCAATTGGCTACACCAATAGACCTTAAACAGGTCCAAAAACTGGCCGAATGTGTGGCAGCGTTAAGCCGCTTTATCTCCAGATTGGGAGAAAAGGCATTGCCACTGTACCACCTACTCCGGCGCACCGATCACTTCGAGTGGACGGATGCTGCAACGGCCGGACTAGAAGAAATAAAAGCCCTCCTAGCGAGCAACCCAATCCTGGCCGCGCCAGACGTCGGTGAACCCATGCTATTATACATATCGGCCACACACCAGGTGGTGAGCGCCGTGCTCGTTGTTGAGCGAGAGCAGGTCGGACACAAGTTCCTGCTTCAGAAGCTGGCATATTACTTATCCACTGTTCTCACACCATGCAAATCCCTATACCCCCATTATCAGAAGATAGCATGCGCAGTCTTCATGGCATCCCGGAAGATACGGCACGATTTTCAAGAGTGTTCGATCACGGTGGCTTCCGAAGTACCACTCAATGATATAATAAACAACCGCGATGCTACGGGCCGGATTGCCAAATGGGACATTGAGCTCCTTCCATTCAACATAACATACAAACCACGTCGAGCCATTAAATCCCAAGTATTGGCGGACTTCATCGCCGAACGGACAGAGGCCGAACTCCCTAAGGAGTACAGCACATATTCCAACTGGGTCTGTATTTCGATGGCTCCAAAATGCTGGCAGGATTAGGAGCGGGTGTCTTTTTAACGTCCCCCACTCGAGATGCAGTCCAGTACGCACTACAAATATTATATACAGACTCCAACAACGCAGCCGAATATGAGGCCTTATTACATGGTCTTCGGATGGCCGTCTCCATGGGCATACAACGCCTAGAAGTGCGCGGGGACTCAAAGCTCGCAATATCTCAAATAAATGGAGATTTTGATGCCAAAGATCCAAAAATGGTGGCTTATCACAGTGCCGTCCTGAAAATGTCGGCTCGGTTCGAGGGAATCGAGTTTCGTCATGTGGCTCGAGAAAGTAATCAAGCGGCGGACGTCCTCGCTCGCATCGGCGCCAAGCACGACCCCGTACCACCTAACATCTTTCTGGAAAGGCTTTTTAAGCCATCCATGGTGTGGCAAGGGGAAAGCGGCTACGCTAGTCCGGATCCGAACACAATCCCAGATTCCGAACACACCGATATCATCGGGGGCTCACCCACCGAAATAACACCGTCGGCTCATCTCATTATGGCAGTCATTGCCCCATGGACCGAACCCTTCTTGGCCTACCTTAATAGGAAAGAACTCCCTGAGGATCAGAATGAGGCCCGCCGCATTGTCAAGTGTTCGAAGGCCTACAAGGTTCACGACAGAGAGCTCTACAAGAAAAGCGCTACCGGAGTCCTTCAAAGATGTATCTCTGAGGAAGAGGGGCGGAAGCTCCTGGCGGAAATTCATGCAGGCCTCGGCAGTCAGCAGGCCGCAGCTCGGGCCCTTGTTAGCAAGGCCTTCCGTACAGGTTTTTATTGGCCGACGGCCCGAGCAGACGCACAGGACCATGTCCAATGTTGCGTCGGATGCCAGCTTTTCGCCAACCAGAGCCATATGCCACCCACCGCTCTGCAAACAATCCCCATCACCTGGCCTTTTGCGGTCTGGGGGCTTGATATGGTCGGACCCCTTAAAGGAGGAAGCCATAAGAAAACATATCTGCTGGTCATGGTGGATAAATTCACTAAATGGATAGAGGCCAAACCAGTTAAAACGGCCGAGGCCGGACCAGATAGACTTCATATCCGGCGTTGTACACCGTTATGGTGTCCCACATAGCATCATCACCCATAACGGCTCCAACTTCACAGCCGATGAGGTGAAGAATTGGTGCGCCAATCTGGGCATTAAACTTGACTACGCCTCCGTCTATCACCCGCAAATTAATGGCCAAGTCGAATGGGCCAATGGTCTTATTATGAGCGGCATCAAACCCAGGCTGGTGCGATCTTTGAAGGAATCAGACAAGCACTGGGTTGAGGAGCTCGACTCTATACTCTGGGGGCTGCGGACCACGCCCAATCGTACTACCGGATACACAATTTTCTTTATGGTGTACGGCGCAGAAGCAGTACTACCCTGCGACATTATTGATGACTCACCTCGAGTGCGCATGTACGAAGAGAGAGAGGCCGAGCTCGATCGGCAGGACAGCCTAGACGCCCTGGAGGAGGAGCGCGACGTTGCAAAAGCCCGTTCGACATTTTATGAACAACAGGCCCGCAGATATAAAAGTAGGGAGGTACGGGCCAAGACTTACAACATTGGCGAACTCGTTCTACGCTTGCCGGAGAATAAAAAGGACAAACTCAAGCCCAAATGGGAGGGTCCCTTCATCATCGACGAAGTTCTCACCAAAGGAGCGTACCGCTTGCGTGATGCGTCAGACAATCGCCTAGAGCCGAACCCCTGGAACGCGGCCAGACTCCGAAGATTCTATGCCTAGCGCCGAACTCTTGGGTTCGTCTCCTTCCCCTTTGTTGTTTCCTTCGTTTTTTCTCTCTTTTCGCTTTTTCTCTTTAGCTTTAAAGCTTTCGTGCGGTTCGACGGCGCACCCCTGATGCACATCTTCACACATGCACGTCCATCATACATGGGGGCTTCTTGAACAGAAGCTTGCTCTTATTATTTTCCGAGCATCAAGCTCATCACATATGCGTTTTTCCATATGTCCCTTTTCTTCGCCATTAGATGCATCGATATGACTTAAGTTTTGGCCAAGCTGGGTTGCCTGGCTCCTGTGCTTATGCCCTACGTTCCTGTTAGTTCGGCTAGGGCATAAAGGGAGCACCTTTGCGATTGTTACTGCCGGTTCATCCGGATGTGTACCTCAGACTGGGTGAAGCCGAAAGCTAGCATTCTTAAGGGAATATTCGGTCGGTGGATTAAAGATGTTTTTTGCATTTACTACATTGTGAACCCCCAGAAGTTAAAACATACTGCGATTTTTCAATCACAGTTCGGACATGCGCATCAACGCATGCACACCCAGGCAAAGGAACCCTTAACGGACTATTCTCTCTGGAAGATGTTTCTTACAATATTAATGTAATATAACATAACTAGCCAGATACAACTTGTCTGTTCAAACAACTATGACCCCTACACCTGGTTTCCAAGCATACACCGGTCTATTCGGCCGCACAGGTATTCGGAAACACTCTGCACCTTCGAGTCCGGAGGTCGAAGCAAAAAGGTCTGCCATGACAATAGTTTTACAATTCAGCTAGAAGGAAAATACATAGTCACTTGGACTCAAACATTTCCTCCTCTATACCGTCCAGCAGGCTATCTAACTTACAATCCTGCTGGGAATACTTGGCGGCTACTTTTACTTGGTCATATACCAAACTAACGGGAACTTGTTTCCCATCTGACCCTAGAGGTCTGACCCGAGCCATTTGATTCGGATCAAGCTTGGTGTACCGTGTTTTCACCATGGGCCAGGCCTCTCGCGCACCTTCCCGGCAGGTCGATATTTTCCACAATCGAAAGCGCCGCCGTGCTCCCTTGAATAGCTCCAGGAGCTCCTCCATCTTCCCTGGAGGAGAGGCAGATGGCCACAAGGCCTTGGCAACGCTTCGCATCGCCTGCCGAGCTTGCCCATGCATGCACGGCAGCTCTTGTAGCAGATCGCCCGAGAATCCAGACATCTCCTCTTCAGGACGACCGGTCAGCATACCTGCAGACATAACTCTGTCAGTCCCTGTTATGTCCGAATTTACTATAAGGTATAGTTTGATCACATACTGAATATGCCGCCTGGCAGCCTTTTGTTCTCCTTTACAGAGTCGGCCAACTGGGCCCGCACATCTTTCAGTTCTTCGCCCAGCTGGGTGTTTGAATCTTGTAGTTTGTTTTTCTCCTGTCTAACTCGGGCCAGCACCCGCTCGCCTGTGACATGTAGTCTTTTCGCCTCTTCCTCCTCCAGTTGATCTGACGATCCTGTTATGCGATAAGCCGTAGTATTAACACATCTGCTATACAATTACTATTTCTCGATGCAGGGAAATATTACCCGCCGACGCCTTCTTCGATTTCTCCAGTTCGGCGGTAACTGCAGTTAACTGTGTCCGGCACTTGTCTAGCTCTTGGGCTAGCAGGTCATTCTTCGTAGCAAGAACCTGATCATACAGCGATCCTCAAATCAGTTGTCCCAACTACTTTAAGTCTCGGGGGCTACTGGCATATGATTATCATATTCGGACACAGTAAATTTACCTGCGCATCTTTTAAATGCTACTTTGTGGCTCAGCTAAGCCCATCTCGAGCACCTCGGATGTAGGCATCAGCCGAGCTGAAGGCATTAAAAGCCTCTTCCGAGAAGCGGGGGTCTCGTAAAATGGCCCTCCGGCGCCGGTGATTCATGGCGCTCTCCACTTCCGAGTTGGTGACGGACATATCTTCCGAGCCCTCAGCGGAAGGACAGTCCAGCACCACTCCCATATCGGCCCCCGACTCCTCGGCTGGGGCCGGATCCCGGCTGTCGGGAGTATAATGGGCCGGATCCCCGGACACAGTCCGGCGAACTCTTTTCCCGATACAGGACAAACATGAAAGTCACAGTTGGATGCGACTATTAAACAAAAAAATAATTGCGAACTCGTACCTCTTTGATGAGTGTCTGACCGTGTCTTCGTTCGCCTTCCTCTTTGAAGGCTTGCCCGGTACGAGAGCCGCTCTCTTCGGAATCTCTCTTGGAGTGGCATGGCGCGTCGAGCGCCTCCCCTTTGAAGCACAAGACAGTGCGATGGGTGAGGTAGAACGGGGGAACCCTCTCGGGTGAGATGTCTCCTGGTTACTTACGTGGGAGGCAGGAAGAAGACCAGGGTAGTCGGTGGTGATGGCCACCTCTGTGCCATCATAGCTCGCTTGGTAAAACACCCCGTCCTCAAGCACTACGAATATGTCTGGATCCTCTTGGAATCCAGGGTCAAGGTCCCGGTTATGGCCCTCGGGCTGCGGGGCGGGGCTGTGAAGCCCTTTGGAAATCTTGCGCCAGTTCTGTTATAAACGGACGAGTTAATGTTCGTTATAAGTGGTTCGGGGAGTGGAATGAGTAGATGAGAGGAGTTGGGGCTTACCCAGCTAGGAGGACTATCATGGAATATCCATCTTTGTGCTTGATATGCAAGAACTCCTCTTCCTCCCCTTTGAACAGTTCGGCCAATATTTTGGGCAAAGCGGCGGGGGTGTCCGGACCCTTCCTGCCGCAGCGGGAGGGGTCGTCCTCACCATTGTAGTGCCACATCGGAAGCCCCCTGTACTGGATTGGCTGAACCCCCCGAACTATGGAGGTCGCCATCACTTCTACTATTGATAATCCGGACTGAGCGAGCATTCTTATCCTGCTCAGGAGTTGATGAACATCTGCACTATCTTCCTCCTCGAGGCTCCGAGGGCGCCAGCTGTGGCGTTTCTTCAAAGGAACGCTTGTGAACTCAGGGAGACCCCTCCGGACTGGGTCCGGGAGTGTGACGTCCTCAATATAGAACCATTTAGAAGGCCACTCTTCGGATGCCTTCTTTGGTGTGCCGGATAGGTATCCGGTCTCGGCGATGCGCCATATTTTGGCTCCGCTCGCTTCAAATATTGATCCCTCGTGGTTGCGCGGGACGAGACAGAATAACTTCCTCCACAATTCAAAATGGGCCTCACAACCCAAGAATAGCTCGCAAAGGGCGACGTAACCTGCGATATGCAGGATGGAGGCCGGAGTGAAGTTGTGCAGTTAGAGGCCATAGTACTCCAGAAGCCCTCTGAGGAACAGATGAATTGGAAACCCGACGCCTCTTAACAGATAGGGGACGAAACACACTCGTTCTCCCTCGGGTGGACTGGGAAAATTCTCCGCCTGGGCCTCGTCGTTGAAGGAGGTCAACCTTGCCCGAACGGGGACCAAATCCGCAGGAGGAAGAAATCCTTGCGTTTGTAGCTTCTCCAGCTGACTATGGGGAACGGAGCACCTCTCCCACTCTCCTTTTTTTGGGCCGCATTGACGGGAGGAGGAGCTGGGAGTGCTAGCCATGTTGAGTGGTCTCTCTTAGCAATCTCTGAGAATTTTTTCCGCGTGGTGCCAAATGAATCTGAGATCCAATCTCTTTAAATAGACATTCTTCCTCGCCCAGCCGGGGTGTTATTTGTAAAAATACCCTGACCTCTCGCATTCACTCGACACGTGGAGGCTGGAGTTGTTGATACACGGAAGCCGAGGGGTACGACCTTAAATGCGAGGCCGAATACACTACTTTGAAGTCATCGGAGTAGGAACCCGCCTTGCAATGCCGAAGACAATCTGCGCGCCGGACACCTCGTCATTGAAGTCTGGTTCGGCGGCTACTGAGGGAGTCCTGGATTAAGGGGTCCTCGGGCGTCCGGCCTATTAGCCATGGGCCGGACTGATGGGCTGCGAAGATACAAAGACCGAAGACTCTACCCGTGTCCGAATGGGACTCTCCTTGGCGTGGAAGGCAAGCTTGGCGATCAAATATGTAGATTCCTTTCTCTGTAACTGACCTTGTGTAACCCTAGATCCTCCCGGTGTCTATATAAACCGGAGGACTTAGTCCGAAGGGGAGAGACTCATTACCATAGTCATACAGGCTAGACTTCTAGGGTTTTGCCATTACGATCTCGTGGTAGATCAACTCTTGTAATACTCATATTCATCAAGATCAATCAAGCAGGAAGTAGGTATTACCTTCATAGAGAGGGCCCGAACCTGGGTAAACATTGTGTCCCCCGTCTCCTGTTACCATCGACCTTAGACGCACAGTTCGGGACCCCCTACCTGAGATCCGCCGGTTTTGACACCGACATCGAGCTTTGTAGATAGTAACACTACCATCAGCATCCGTCTTCCTCTTGAAGATCCATTTATTCTGAATGGCTTGCCGATCAACGGTCAAGTCAACCAAAGTCCATACTTTGTTCTCATACATGGATCCCATCTCAGATTTTATGGCCTCAAGCCATTTCACGGAATCTGGGCTCATCATCACTTCCTCATAGTTTGTAGGTTCGTCATGGTCTAGTAACATGACTTCCAGAATAAAATTACCGTACCACTCTAGTGCGGACCGTACTCTGGTTGACTTACAAGGTTCAGTAGTAACTTGATCTGAAGTTTCATGATCATCATCATTAGCTTCCTCACTGATTGATGTAAGAATCACTGGAACTGATTTCTATGACGTACTACTTTCCAACTCGGGAGAAGGTACAATTACCTCATCAAGTTCTACTTTCCTCCCACCCACTTCTTTCGAGAGAAACTCCTTCTCTAGAAAGAATCCATTCTTAGCAACAAACATCTTGCCTTCAGATATGTGATAGAAGGTGTACCCAACATTTTCTTTTGGGTATCCTATGAAGACGCACTTCTCCGATTTGGGTTCGAGCTTATCAGGTTGAAACCTTTTCACATAAGCATCGCAACCCCAAACTTTAAGAAACAACAGCTTAGGTTTCTAGCCAAACCATAGTTCATACGGTGTCGTCTCAATGGATTAGACGGTGCCCTATTTAACATGAATGTAGCTGTCTCTAATGCATAACCCCAAAACGATAGTGGTAAATCGGTAAGAGACATCATAGATTGCACTATATCCAATAAAGTATGGTTATGACGTTCGGACACACTATTATGCTGTGGTGTTCCAGGTGGCATGAATTTGTGAAACTATTCCACATTGTTTTAGTTGAAGACCAAACTCGTAACTCAAATATTCGTCTCTGCGATCAGATCGTAGAAACTTTATTTTCTTGTTACGATGATTTTCCACTTCACTCTGAAATTCTTTAAACTTCTCAAATGTTTTAGACTTATGATTCATCAAGTAGATATACCCATATCTGCTCAAATCATCTGTGAAGGTCAGAAAATAACGATACCCGCCGTGAGCCTCAACACTCATCGGACCAGATACATCAGTATGTATTATTTCCAATAAGTCAGTTGCTCGCTCCATTGTTCCAGAGAACGGAGTCTTAGTCATCTTGCCCATGAGGCATGGTTCGCAAGCATCAAGTGATTCCAAAAGCCCATCTGCATGGAGTTTTTCCATGCGCTTTACACCAATATGACCTAAACGGCAGTGCCACACATAAGTTGCACTATCATTATTAACTTTGCATCTTTTGGCATCAATATTATGAATATGTGTATTAGTACGATCGAGATTCAATAAACCATTTATATTGAGTGTATGACCATAGAAGGTTTTATTCATGTAAATAGAACAACAATTATTCTTTGACTTGAATAACCGTATTGCAATAAACATGATCCAATCATATTCATGCTCAACGCAAACACCAAATAACATTTATTTTAGGTTCAACACTAATCCCGAAGGTAAAGGGAGTGTGTGATGGTGATCTTATCAACCTTTGAGTCACTTCGAACGCAAATCATCACCTCGCCCTTAACTAGTCTCTGTTTATTTTGCAACTCCCGTTTCGAGTTACTACTCTTAGCAACTGAACCAGTATCAAATACCGAGGTGTTGCTATAAACACTATTAAAGTACACATTAATAACATGTATATCCAATATACCTTTGTTCAGCTTGCCATCCTTCTTATCCGCCAAGTATCTAGGGCAGTTCCACTTCCAGTGACCATTTCCTTTGCAGTAGAAACACTTAGTTTCAGGCTTGGGTCTAGCTTTGGGCTTCTTCATGTGAGTGGCAATTTGCTTGCCATTCTTCTTGAAGTTCCCTTTCTTTCCCTGCTCTTTTACTTGAAACCAGTGATCTTGTCAACCATGAACATTTACTGCTTTTCTTGATTTCTACCTTCATCGATTTCAGCATCACGAAGAGCTCGGGAATTGTTTTCGTTATCCCTTGCATATTATAGTTCATCACGAAGTTATAGTAACTTGGTGATAGTGACTAGAGAACTCTGTCAATCACTATTTTATCTAGAAGATTAACTTCCACTTGATTCAAGCAATTGTAGTACTCAGACAATCTGAGCACATGCTCACTGGTTGAGCTATTCTCCTCCATCTTGTAGGCAAAGTACTATCAGAGGTCTCATACCTCTCGACTCGGGCATGAGTCTGAAATACCAATTTCAGCTCTTGGAACATCTTATATGCTCTGTGGCGTTCAAAACAATTTTGAAGTCCCGGTTCTAAGCCGTAAAGCATGGTGCACTAAACTATCAAGTAGTTATCATACCGAGCTTGCCAAACGTTCATAAAGCCTGCATCTGCTCCTGCAATAGGTCTGTCACCTAGCGGTGCATCTAGGACACAATTCTTCTGTGCAGCAATGAGGACAATCCTCAGATCACGGACCTAGTCCGCATCATTGCTACTAACATCTTTAAACATAGTTTTTCTCTAGGAACATATCAAAAATAAACGGGAAGCTACATTGCGAGCTATTGATCTACAACATAGTTATGCAAATACGATCAGGACTAAGTTCATGATAAATTAAAGTTCACTTAATCATATAACTTAAGAACTCCCACTTAGATAGACATCCCTCTAGTCATCTAAATGATCACATGATCCATATCAACTAAACCATGTCCGATCATCACGTGAGATGGAGTAGCTTTCAATGGTGAACATCACTATGTTGATCATATCTACTATATGATTCACGTTCGACCTTTCGGTCTCTAGTGTTCCAAGGCCATATCTGCATATGCTAGGCTCGTCAAGTTTAACCCGAGGATTATGCATGTGCAAAACTGGCTTGCACCTGTTGTATGTGAACATAGAGCTTATCACACCCGATCATCACGTGGTGTCTCAGCACGAAGAACTGTCGCAACGGTGCATACTCAGGGAGAACACTTATACCTTGAAATTTTAGTAAGGGATCATCTTATAAAGCTACCGCTGAACCAAGCAAAATAAGATGTATGATAAACATCACATGCAATCAAAATATGTGACATGATATGGCCATCATCATCTTGTGCCTTTGATCTCCATCTCCAAACTACCATCATGATTTCTATCGTCACCGGCATGACACCATGATCTCTATCATCTTGATCTCTATCAACGTGTCGTCATATGGTCGTCTCGCCAACTATTGCTTTTGCAACTATTGCTATCGCATAGCGATAAAGTAAAGCAATTACATGGCACTTGCATCTTATGCAATAAAGAGACAACCATAATGTAACACCCCGGATGTAACTTTCCATATTTGTAACTCCAACTCTTGCCATTTTCGGCTATGTGCTATGATATTCCCCTCGTGGTCGGGTTTTGTCTTTTGTTTTGCATTTTGTTCATGTCATGCATCTCATATCATGTCATCATGTGCATTGCATTTGCATACGTGTTCGTCTCATGCATCCGAGCATTTTCCCCATTGTCCGTTTTGCAATCCGGCGCTCCCACCTCCTCCGGCGCACCCCTCTTGTTTTCTTTCGTGAGCGGGTGTCAAACATTCTCGGAATGGACCGAGGCTTGTCAAGTGGCCTTGGTATACCACCGGTAGACCACCGGTCAAGTTTCGTTCCATTTGGAGGTCGTTTGGTACTCCAACGGTTAACCGGGTAACCGCAGATGCCTTCTGTGTGTTGCAGCAAAACCCCCCTCAAAACCAGTCCAAAACTTCTCTAAGTCACTTCCATGCTCTAGGTCGTTCGATCACGATCGTGTGGGCGAAAACCGCACCTCATTTGGACTCTCCTAGCTCCCTCTACCTATATATATGCCTCCCCTCCCGAAATAAATCGCAGATGAAACCCTAGCATTTTTCCCCGCCGCCGCCGGACACGTCCGTACCTCGCCGGACAAACTCGCCGCCGACCGCAGCCTCTCCGCGTCC
>NC_057796.1:373580147-373602856 GCF_018294505.1 Triticum aestivum | reverse complement strand
CCCGGAGCCCGCCGCCGCGCCACCGCCCGGCGTCGCGGCTCCCCGCCGCGCCGTCGCCTCCTCTCCTCCCTCCGGTCGCCGCCCGCCTCCTCCTCCTCCCTCTCCCTCCGGCCGAGCTCCGGCGAGCTCGAGCTCGGACCCGGCGAGATCCCAATCCAAAATCGCTGTGCGTTGACTTTTCCCGTATCCCGAATTATTCCCAAGTCTTTTATTTTGACATTACATGCCTTTGTTCATAGCATCGTAACTCTCTGCATATAGCTCCGTTTCGCGCATGTAATATGTCAAATTGTTCGCCTCGTGATGATCTACATTTTGTTAAATTGCACTATGATCATTAGAGGCCATCTTGATGCCCAAATCTCTGGTGCAAGAGTGCTAGTTGCTGTTATCTGCTGGTTCTTATCAGAACTTGTGGATTTGTTATTTTTGTATCATTTAATCTGTGCATCTTATGGGCATGAGCTATAAATGTGTTTTGTTGTATGCCATCCCGTCTTTCCAGTGGTGTTTACCATGTATTTTTGTGATCTCTGTGGTGACTAGCACAAGCATGCAAACTAGGCTCCGTAATGTTTCTGATTTCAGGGACTTAGTGTTTTCTCTAAGTCTTTGTCTGCTGTTATTTTGTTGCCATGTAAACTTGATGCTACAGAGAGATCCATGCATATTTTGGAGATGTTCAGTAAGGATGTTTTGTAGATATTGTTGTAATTGATCCATTTATTCCCTTGTTTGCAATTATGGAGTGCCATAGCATGACTCAATCTTGCTCTACTTTTGCTATAATATATTTCTGGTAGATTGTTTACGTGTTATTCAACCTTGCCAAGCTTGTTGTAGTTGATCCATACATGCTATGCATTTGTTCTTGCCATGGATAGTTTCATAAACATTCCATCTTGCTGTACGTATGCTTGTTTTGTCATGCATTGCTTTGTGGTGAGTGCATCAAGCTCACCAAGATGCCTTCATATTATTGTTTCTGCCATGCTCTGTTTTCTGCTAAGTCTGGAACCCGTTAACGAAACTTGCTATGTTTACATGGTTGCCATCATATCTTCTGTTCCTTTTTGGCTTATAGTCAGTAAGGGACTTTTGTCATATGCATTTAGTAGAACACTGCCATGCCTTGTTTTGCTATGTTAACTTCCTGTAGCATGTCGTTTTCGTGCTCTGAACATTGCTACCTGATGTTGTTTCAGGCATGTCCAGTAATTTCACAAGTCTGTCAACCTGTTATCTTTTGCACTTTTTCCATGCTTGTTTGAGCCTGTTATGTTGTGATCTAGACGTAGCTCAGTGTTCATCGTTTGTCAAGCATCTCCTGTAGATTGCTTCCATATGCTTTGTTGCTATGTTGGAGTGCTGTAGCATTGTTACTTGTTGCATTCTAAGTGGTATCATGCTGTTAATCACAGATTCGTGTCATTCTTGTTTTGCTTGCCATTTGCAAACCGTGCATCCGTTTCCGATGATCTTTATATCGATTTCGACCGAAATCATCTCAACTTTCCAGTGCATGCTTGGTTTGCCAAGTTACTGCCTTGTTCATCATTTTCCTCCCGGAGCACGCATACGCACCGCATATCATTTATTGCATATCATTCATGTATTGCATCATGTTGCTTGTGCATTTCTCGTGATTGATTGTGGTTCCATTGCTTGTGTTCTTGTCTTGGGTAGAGCCGGAGACGAGTTCGTGAACGAGGAACCTGTTGAGTACGCTTACGAGGATCAAGCTTTCGACAACTCTGAGAACCTTGCAGGCAAGATGACCACCCCTCAAAATCACTTCTATCTTTGTTTTGCTTGTTGTTCGCTCTATTGCCATGCTGCGCTACCTACCACTTGCTATATCATGCCTCCCATATTGCCATGTCAGCCTCTAACCATCCTTTCCTAGCAAACCGTTGTTTGGCTAAGTTACCGCTTTTGCTCAGCCCTTCTTATAGCGTTGCTAGTTGCAGGTGAAGTTGAAGTTGGTTCCATGTTGGAACATGGATATGTTGGGATATCACAATATCTCTTATTATATTAATGCATCTATATACTTGGTAAAGGGTGGAAGGCTCGGCCTTATGCCAGGTGTTTTGTTCCACTCTTGCCGCCCTAGTTTCTGTCATATCGGTATTATGTTCCTTGAGTTTGCGTTCCTTACGCGGTTGGGTGATTTATGGGACCCCCTTGACAGTTCGCCTTGAATAAAACTCCTCCAGCAAGGCCCAACCTTGGTTTTACCATTTGCCACCTAAGCCTTTTCCCCCGGGTTTTCGCGAGCCCGAGGGTCATCTTTATTTTAAACCCCCGGACCAGTGCTCCTTCGAGTGCTGGCCCAAACTGGGCGATGTCCGGCGCCCCCTGGGCAACCAGGGTCTATGCCAACCCGACGTCTTGCCCATCCGGTGTGCCCTGAGAACGAGATATGTGCAGCTCCTATCGGGATTTGTCGGCACATTCGGGTGGCTTTGCTGGTCTTGTTTTACCATTGTCGAAATGTCTTGTAAACCGGGATTCCGAGACTGATATGGTCTTTCTGGGAGAAGGTTTATCCTTCGTTGACCGTGAGAGATTATGATGGGCTAAGTTGGGACACCCCTGCAGGGTATTATCTTTCGAAAGCCGTGCCCGCGGTTATGAGGCAGATGGGAATTTGTTAATGTCCGGTTGTAGAGAACTTGTCACTTGACCCAGTTAAAATACATCAACTGCGTGTGTAGCCGTGATGGTCTCTTCTCGGCGGAGTCCGGAAAGTGAACACGGTTTGAGTTATGAATGACGTAAGTAGGAGTTCACGATCACTTCTTGGTCATTGCTAGTTGACGACCGTTCCGTTGCTTCTCTTCTCGCTCTCTGTTGCGTATGTTAGCCACCATATATGCTTAGTGCATGCTGCAGCTCCACCTCATTACACCGCCCTTTCCGATAAGCTTAAATAGTCTTGATCTCGCGGGTGTGAGATTGCTGAGTCCTCGTGACTCACAGATTCTACCAATACAGTTGCAGGTGTCGACGATGCCAGTGCAGATGATGGGATCGACCTCAAGTGGGAGTTCGATGAGGAACGTGGTCGTTACTATGTGTCTTTTCCTGATGATCAGTAGTGGAGCCCAGTTGGGACGATCGGGGATCTAGCATTGGGGGTTATCTTATTTTCATTTGGATCTTGACCGTAGTCGGTCTATGCGTGTATTTTGAATGATGTATGAATTATATTTATGTATTGTGTGAAGTGGCCATTGTAAGCCAACTCTTTATCCCATTCTTGTTCTTTACATGGGATTGTGTGAAGATGACCCTTCTTGCGACAAACCACAATGCGGTTATGCCTCTAAGTCGTGCCTCGACACGTGGGAGATATAGCCGCATCGTGGGCGTTAAAAGTTGGTAATCAGAGCCATCCCCGACTTAGGAGCCCCCTGCTTGATCGAATCGCTGGTGTTGTTGAGTCTAGAGCAAAAATGTTTTGAGTCTTAGGATTATATATATCGGAGAGTAGGATTCTTTTTACTCCTCAGTCCCTTCGTCGCTCTGGTGAGGTCTCCTGACGTAGAAGTTTTGACTCTTCTCTCCTCAAATTTCACTAAAAAAAATTTAGGATCACGCGGGTATCTTGGAATCGTTCCGATGGTTTTGTGACGAGAACATTATTCTTTGTGCCTCCTGACATTTAGGGGTTGTGGCAGTGTCCCGGGGAGTTGAGCTCCGAGGTTTTGTCGTCACAATTTTATCGTTGCAGTTCTGGAATACCTGAGTTTCGCCGACATCGAAATCTCTTTTATGCAGTTGTTGGTGAGATCACCTCGACGCCACGCAGTACTGGGGCGGGAGTTCGGGAGTATTGCCATAACTCGTATAACGGATGTTTTTTCGAAGGTTGAGGTACACGATTTCCGAAGGTTTCTTGGTTATGTGTTGACGGATGGATACAGCTGGATCTAGGGATTGCTAGTTTGGGTGATATATTTTGTGTCCCTTGTACCCCCAACACCAGATTGCATAACCAGAAAGTTTCAGGAGTTTATAAGTGGGAATTCAAGTAGCTCTTAGGATATCTTTCCGACAGACGCATGATATGAGATTGGGATTCGACGTCTAGTGGTCCGCCTGTACACAGTTGGTTTTACAGTGGTCTCGTAGTGTCTTAAAGAGTCCTTGGCTATGCCGACTCGGGGACGCTTCGTATGTCATGTGCACAGCCTTGTACATGATGGTGCTGTACGGTCGAGCCCATGTGGGCCCCACCACGAAAACTTCGGACGAAATATCTATCATATGTTTGTTCCGGCTTATTCTGCAAGCCAATACTTTGTTTTGTTTTGTCTTGTGGTATTCGAGTTGCTCGAAGGCATATGTTGATTCCATATCTTTTTCAAGTGGCTTCTCAACTTATGGAAGTGTGATGATTTACTATGGAATTCATTCGTTCATCCTCGTTTGAATGTTTATTGTGAAGACTATATGTTGCAATTTCTATCCATTGATTCTACTTGTCTATTTATCTATCAAGATGCTAACGGATGTCACCCTCTTCAGGATGGCTCCGCCAACGCGTCAGAATCCAGATCGCAATGAAGGGAGTCAGACAAACCCTCCGCCACCACCTCCGCCTCCGGAGGCATGGCAAGCTATCATGGCAGCCACCAACGCCAATGCTCAGATGATTCTGCAACTCTTGCAAGAACGCACCCAAGGGCAAGGCAATCAAGGCAATCAAGGTCAAGGCAACAATCAGCCTCACTTTGCTACCGTCAACCAGTTTCTCGCAAATCAGCCCAAGTCTTTCAGCTACTGTGCCGAGGCCACGGAGGCCGATGATTGGCTCGTGGACATCAACAAGCATTTTGAATGTAGCAATGTCAGGCCTGAGGACTATGTCAAGTTCGCTTCTTTTCAGCTCAAGGACCAAGCTGCTAATTGGTATCAACAATACAAAGATTCGAAAGGAGGTCGTGTGATCACTTGGACTGACTTCTGTCGGGATTTCAAAGCGCACCACATTCCACAAAGTGTTGTTGAGAGCAAGCGTGAGGAGTTCCGCAATCTCAAGCAAGGCAACATGTCTGTGTATCAATTCAACATCCAGTTTCAGAAACTTGCTCGCTTCGCTAAACAAGACGTTCCTGATGAAAAGAGCATGATCTATCATTTCAGAGGTGGCCTTAGAGAGGATCTACTGTTAGCTCTCGTTCTTGTTGAGCCTACTCAGTTTGATCAATTCTAGAATATGGCACTGAAGCAAGAGGCTGCTCAGCTCAAGTGTGAGGCTTCTAAGAAGATAGTCAGGGACGCAGTTGAGTCTTGTTCTTCCTCACTTGTGGCTGCTAAGCAACAAAAGTTCTAGTTGCCTCCTCCTCCTCCGTTTCGTCAGCCTTACCAGCAGAAGAACAAAGGTGGCTGTTGAGGATATAAGCCTTAGAGTCACCCGCCCGGAGGGGCCGGGTTACTCATAATGGTCATCGCCTGAAGCCCGGCGCCAAGCTTGAAGACGGCAGGCCAAAGATGGGCTTAAGACCCGGAGATGGCTTAAGGCCCGTAGTTACAACCGCTATTATGGTAGAACTTGTAGTGTAAGGCAAGAATAGTTGAGAGTCCGAGCCGGACACTCTTATGAGCCGGCCGGGACTTTGAGAGCTGTTGGGCGTCAACCTCTCTATATAAAGGGACGACCCGGCGGCGGTTTAGGGACAAGAAAGATCTCATCGAGAGCCAGGCATAGCAATCAAGCTCCCTGCTCATCGAAACCCTAATCAATACCACCTCAACTGGACGTAGGCTTTTACCTTCACCGTAAGGGGCCGAACCAGTATAACCCTCGTGTTCCTTGTCCCATTTAACCCCTTTAAGATTCCTAGTTGCGATGGCTCCACGACTAAGTCCTAGCTCGAGGACATCTGTCGTTACAATTCCACGACAGTTCGCGCCCGTCGTGGGGCAAGCGCATGGTGGATTTGAGTTCTTGAAGGGCAGCTTCGAAGGGCTCAAGGGATACGCCGTGGGCCGGATGACCAAGAGTCGTCGCGGCAAGCTCTACATCGACGATGCAAACTGGGGCCCCGACGCCGGCTCAATTGAGTATGGGTACCGGGTCTCCTTCGGCGGAATTCATGTCTTCATTGGCAAGATTGGTGAGCCGGATCTCTGCGCCGATCTCATCGAGACGGCTCAACGCGCACGACCGGCCCGGGCCCTGCCTGCCTTGAAGCATGCTTTTGTGGGATGTGTCCATGGAGGGCTCTCTGATGGATCCGGATCTGGTGATGGGACGGCCGCCGGCTCTGACGGCGAATCGTCCACAGACGAGTCAAACTCATTGTATCAAATTCAAGATGGCAGGCTCAGGGGTTGTTCCGATGGTGACAGTATTCCGGACCCTTTTGAGCCACCGAGCCGGGTTGGAATCTTCATGGCTGGTGCACAGCCTGTTCAAAACACTGTCGTCGGGTCAGGAAACCCGGTGCCCTCGCCGGCTCAGGTGCTGATGGATCTCACGGACAAAATGACGGCCCTGTTGACCGCCACGGTTGACCCGGCGGATCAAGCTCAGCATGACGCGGAGGTGGCGCAGTTAAAGTTAGATCTAGTGAAAGCCAAGGAGGATCTGGTGGCGGAAGGGATCAGGATGGCTGCGGAGAGGGCGGCTCTCGACGCCCAGACTCAGTTGATTCAGGCGCAGTCCTTCCGGCTCACGATGGATCAGAACGCGTCCAATGAGGTCATGAGAAGGAGGCATCAAAAGGCCCAATCTTGACTCCCTCCGGTCTACGATCCTCGAAACCTCTTCAACACGCCAGGTGCAGGGTCTAGTAACCCGCCGGGGATTATAGTGCCCGGGTCTGGGACCCCTGTTCAGCCACAAGTGATGGGGCCTCCCCGGGTGAACCCTGCCCCGCCTCAGTATGTGCCAATACCACCAGGTCATTATGCTAACCCGCTGGAGAACATGGTCGCCGCAGCAGCACGGCTGGCGGCTCTGCCAATTGATGGCGACTCTCCAACGGCTATTGAAACCCGCCGAGTCAGAGAACTCCTTCAGACAGCGCTGGCGCAGCAGGAGGCATACTCTTACAGCCGGGACAGGATACATTCAACCCCTCGTCCGGGCCGGAGCCCGAGTTATAGCAGACACATGGTCTCAGCGACCGGCTCAAGTAATGTCCGACGCCATGATTTGCCCCCTGGCCATGGCCCGGCTAATAACGAAGCTTTTCACGCAACAGACAAAGACAGAGCGCAGCAGGAGGCAAAGCAGGTGCCTCAGTTGACGGCTTACCAGACTCCCCCGGCTTATCCGACGACTTCCGTCGACGTGGGTATCCCTACGAGGACTGGAGGTGTCCCTTGTTTAGTGCCAACTCTCCGCAATGAATGTCTACCCAAGGACTTCAAAGGCCCTACGAAGGTGCCTAATTACACGGCTGATTTACAACCCGGAGACTGGATCGAGAGTTACGAGATGGCCATGGAATTGCTGGAGGTCAGTGATGCGGCGATGGCCAAGTACTTCACCATGATGCTAGATGGGACTGCCTGCACTTGGTTGAAAGGGCTACCACCGAATTCCATCGGGTCTTGGGCTGAGTTGAAAGCCCGGTTCATCCAAAACTTCAAAGATACATGTAGGCAGTCTATGTCAATTGTGGATTTGACTAACTGTAAACAGCAGGAGGGTGAGTCTACGACACATTGGGTTCGCCGGGTCAAAGAGATAATACATTCATCTAATAAGATGGATGCCGGCTCTGCAATCTTAATGTTGGAACAGAATTGTCGTTTCCTGCCCTTGAAGATGAAACTCGGGCGGCTTAAGCGCGACTGCAATGATATGGGTACGCTGATGGCGGCTCTCGTCAAGTACGCCGACTCTGATAGTACCAAGGACCACGCTTCAGATGATGAAAGGACAGGGAAGGGAAAGAAGAACGGCAATGGCAAGGGTCCTCAGCATAACCCGGGGAACCAAGGAGGTGGCAAGCGTAAGGCCGACGGCAGCCTAGACTTCGTGGCCAACGCCAGCTCACAGGGGAATAACCAGCGACGCAAGGGGAGGCCACCTCCCCGAGCCGGCGGGTCAGGCCCGACGCTGGAGCAGCTGTTGAATGAGCCTTGTCCAAGGCATGGCTCTAGGGAGAAGCCAGCTACTCATCTATGGAAGGATTGCGCGATCATGAAAGTCTTTAAGAATTCCAATGCCTTTAATGGCAACCATGGCCCGGGGGGCGGCTCAGGCGCTGGCTGTTTTCATGGCCCGGGCGGCGGCTCAAATTCTAATCCTCAGAACGGTCAAGGGGGCTTTAATCAGCAGTCTGGCCAGGGTCATCAACGGCAGCAGGGGGTTATCAAACCAATCCAAAGCAGCTTAACGGTGGACAGTATCACGTATTTACCACCAGTCTGTGTAAGCGAGATCAGAAGCTTCATAAGAGGGCTGTGAATGCTGTTGAGCCGGCGGTTCCACGCTATTTAAGATGGTCTGAGCAGCCTATTGTGTGGAGTAGGGAGGATCACCCTCCCCGGGTGGATAATCCGGGTCATTTGGCCCTGGTGGTGGCTCCTCAGGTGGGAGGATATAAGTTCACTAAGGTGCTCATGGATGGAGGCAGCAGCATCAACATCCTCTATTATGAGACCTTCCGTCGTATGGGGTTGATTGATAAGAACCTCAGCCAGTCCAATACTATTTTCCATGGTGTGGTGCCTGGTAAGTCGGCTTACCCAGTTGATAAGATCGAGTTGGAAGTGGCCTTTGGAGACGAGTACAACTATAGGGTGGAAAAATTAACCTTTGAGGTGGTCAAGATAAGAAGTCCGTATCATGCCATATTTGGGCGGCCGGCTTACACCAAGTTCATGGCACGGCCGTGTTACGTGTATTTGCAGCTCAAGATGCCGGGTCACAATGGGACCATTACGGTTCATGGCAGCCGGAAGGTGGCCTTCGAGTGTGAGGAAGGTGATGCGGCTTATGCAGAATCTGTTTGTGCAACAGAGGAGTTGAAGTTTTACAAGGACAATGTTGACCCAACAGATATGACCTCTCTGAAAAAGCCAACTACGGAGCATGAGCCGGCAATGAAATTTAAGTCGGCTGATGAGACTAAACTTGTTGATTTCATTCCAGGTGATTCATCTCAGCAGTTTAGCATCAGTGCCAATCTGGATCCAAAATAGGAAAGCGCGCTCATCGAGTTCATCCGTGAGAATAGGGACATTTTTGCATGGAAACCTTCTGACATGCCAGGTGTACCTAGAGAACTCGCTAAGCACACTCTCAATGTTGATCCGAAATTTAAGCCCGTCAGACAATTCCTTCGCCGGTTTAATGAAGAGGGGCGGAAAGCTATTGGTGAAGAGGTGGCCCGACTCTTGGCGGCGGGGTTTATTGTTGAAGTCTTTCACCCAGAGTGGTTAGCTAACCCGGTGCTCGTGCTCAAGAAGAATGGCACCTGGCGGATGTGTGTGGACTACACGGACTTAAACAAGGCATGTCCGGCTGATCCTTTTGCTCTTCCCCGTATTGATCAAATCATTGATGCTACGGCAGGTTGCGAGCGCTTAAATTTCTTGGATGCTTATTCTGGATACCATCAGATTAAAATGGCAGTTAAGGACGAGGAGAAGACGGCGTTCATCACTCCCTTTGGAGCCTTCTGCTATGTGTCTATGCCTTTTGGACTCAAGAGTGCACAGGCGACTTATCAGCGTTGCGTGCAGAACTATCTTCATAACCAGATTGGGCGCAATGTTCATGCCTATGTGGATGATATTGTGGTTAAGTCCAGGGAGAAGGAAACCTTGATAGATGACCTGAGGGAAACCTTTGATAATGTCCGGGTGTACAAGATGATGCTTAACCCGGCCAAGTGTGTTTTTGGTGTTCCTGTAGGCAAGCTCTTGGGTTTTCTGGTTTCTAACAGAGGCATTGAAGCTAACCCGGAGAAAATCAAGGCAATCACCTCTCTGGCTAAGCCGGTGTGCATAAACGACGTCCAGCACCTAGCGGGTCGTATTGCTGCTTTAAGCCGGTTTATAAGCCGTTTGGGTGAGAAGGCCATGCCATTGTACCAGTTGATGAAGAAAACTGATGACTTTGTCTGGAATGATGCTGCTAATACTGCTTTTGAGGATTTGAAGAGACAGCTGGCGGAGCCCCCAGTCCTTGCTGCTCCGGTTGACAAGGAGCCTTTATTACTGTATGTAGCTGCTAACACACGGGCCGTCAGTGTGGCTATGGTGGTGGAGCGCAAGGAAGAGGGTAAGGAGCATCCGGTTCAGCGGCTGGTTTATTACGTCAGTGAAGTGCTCATCGAGTCCAAATAGCGGTATCCACATTGGCAGAAGCTTGTTTATGGTGTATTCATGGCAAGCCGGAAGCTTAAGCATTATTTCCAGGGTCACCCTATCACTGTGGTCAGTTCTGCCCCCCTTGGAGATATCATTCAAAACAGAGAGGCCACAGGGAGAGTGGCTAAGTGGGCTATAGAGCTCGGACCTCATGGTCTGAAATACGTACCGCGCACTGCTGTTAAATCTCAAGCCTTGGTGGATTTCATCAAGGATTCGACAGAGCTACAAGTGCCCGAAGAAAAGCCGGATAACACATATTGGACTATTCACTTCGATGGGTCCAGGCAATTGGAGGGCTCGGGGGCTGGAGTTGTATTGGCTTCCCCTAAAGGTGACAAGTTCCATTATGTGCAACGGTTGATGTTTCCTTGTACTAACAATGTGGCTGAGTACGAGGCCTTGCTCCATGGTCTTCGGATGGCTAAGGAGATGAGCTTGAGCCGGGTAAGGTGCTTCGGCGACTCAGACTTAGTGGCTCAACAAGTATCAGGCAAGTGGGATTCCAAGGACCCTCTCATGGCGGCTTATCGCCGTGAAGTTGATGCTATTGCTGGACACTTTCAGGGTTACCAAGTAGAGCACATCGATCGCAGGAAGAACAAGGCGGCTGATGCTTTAAGCCGGCTGGGCTCTCAGCAAAAACCGGTGCCGCCTAATACTTTCCTGGACGTCTTGCATAACCCTTCTGTTAAGTTGCCTACAGAGGAAGACTTGGCTGTCCCTGACCCGGAGGCACAGTTGGTGGCGGCTCTCCACATCACCCCAGACTGGACGGTGCCTTACTTGGCTTACATGACCCGGGGAGAGTTGCCTGGGGATGAAACTTTGGCCAGACAAATAACCCGGCGGTCTAAGTCAATGGTTGTTATCGATGGTGAGCTACATCGCCGTAGTGTTACGGGAGCGTTCCAGCATTGTGTCTCCCCTGAGGAAGGTCAAGAAATCTTGTGTGAGATTCACGAAGGGGATTGTGGCCATCATGCCAGCTCAAAATCCCTTGTGGCCAAAGCTTTCCGTCATGGTTTTTATTGGCTGACAGCTCATGCTGATGCAGAGGACTTGGTCAGTAAATGTGACGGTTGCCAGAGGTTCTCACGACGGGCTCATGTGCCGGCTCAAGAGCTGCGGATGATACCAATCACTTGGCCATTTGCGGTCTGGGGGCTCGATATGGTTGGGCTTTTTAAAAGGTCCAAGGACAAGAAGACCCACCTCTTGGTGGCAGTTGACAGATTCACAAAGTGGGTTGAAGCTGAGCCAGTTAGCAAGTGTGACGCAGCCACGGCGGTTCAGTTCATGAAAAGGGTGATCTTTCGCTTTGGCTTTCCACACAGCATTATAACTGACAATGGTAACAATCTGTCCAAAGGCGCCATGGAGGAGTTTTGTCAACGAGAGCATATTCGACTTGATGTTTCATCAGTGGCTCACCCTCAATCCAATGGTCAAGCTGAGAGAGCTAATCAGGAGATTCTGAAAGGCATCAAGCCCCGGCTTTTGGTCCCTTTGCAACGGACGCCGGGTTGTTGGGTGGAGGAGTTACCCTCCGTGTTATGGAGCATCAATACTACTCCTAACAAGACTACGGGTTACACGACTTTCTTTATGGTTTATGGAGCGGAAGCAGTCCTCCCCAGTGACATCCGTCATGACTCGCCTCGAGTGGCGGCTTATGTTGAGGCGGATAATGAACAGGCGCGCCAAGATGCTCTTGACTTGTTGGACGAACAGCGTGATGTGGCAGCAGCTCGCTCAGCGATTTACCAACAAGACCTGCGCCGTTATCACAGTCGCCGGGTTAAGTCCCGGGTCTTCCTGGAAGGTGATCTGATGCTCCGGCTCATCCAAGATCAAACAGATGCACACAATTTATCCCCGCCTTGGGAAGGGCCCTTTGTGGTCAGCAAGAACTTGCACAACGGGTCATACTACCTTATTGACGTCCCCGAGCATAAAGATTCATGTAAGTCGGAGGAAGAGACCCGTCGGCCGTGGAACATAGCTCAGCTTCGGCCTTATTACACTTGAGCCACCGGCTCTCATAATGTACATATTTCTATAAGCCATGTATATATTATGATAAGCAATAAAGCAGGACCTCTGTCCTTTTTTCTCCTCCAAAGGTAAATGTGTTGTTTCCATTACAAGATCACATGGTAACTTAGAGGTGGATCCGGCTTATGATCGTATTCGAATCTAGCCGTATGCAATATAGTCACTTGGGGGCTTCCTGTTCAAACATAGGTCGTATTCGAACCAAAGAGAACATAGCTGTCGATACCCATTTGATTGGCAAAGTGCCGAGCTCATTGGGGAGTTTTCTTTGATCATATTTGAATCATAGCTCAACCCCCTTTGGGAACCGACGTGGATCGTATTCGAGTCAGCGTCGTTAAACAACTCTTAAGGTCATTTGGGGGCTTCCTGTTCAAACATGGGTCGTATTCGAACCAAAGAGAACATAGCTGTCGGTACCCTCTTGATCGGCATCGCCAAACCCACTGGGGGCTATATGATCGCATTCGAATCTTAGCTTAACCCCTTTGGGACGGGTCTCTGGTCGTATTCCAACCGGAAGCCCCTGAGTTTTGATTTTTTGATTTACAACAAGTTCTTCTGGTTGTATCAACAGTGTACACGGCGGTTCTTGTTCCGCCGGCTTAACTTTGATTCACAGTGCTAGTCGCACACAATCAGCATTATCAAGACTGGTAAACCGGAGTTGAGGTACCAACCTTATTATCCGGGTTATATAAACCGGAATTATACTTGAAGGCCTGTAAGTGTGTTATTATGGTTATATCAAGGACATAATTGAGGACCAGTCTTTCGTGACTTAGATTTATATTCCGGGTTATATGTATTAGACTATGATTCTCAGTGCGGTAAGCCGCCTAGAGACTTGTGATTTGTTTTTCTATGCAGGATAGTTAAAGACAACTATTTGAGCTTAAGGAAAATGAATGATCAATTATGACCCGGAGGAATATAAGGAAGCAACTTCAATGGAATTAAGCATTCATCACGTGCACGATGGCACGACAAAGTTAAAATGTTGGTCCTATTCTATTACAAGACTCCCCGAGTCCAAAAGGGTGAAGCATTGTTTAACAAGCCGCCTAAAGAGTTAAGATGCTTGCCGGGTCGAAGCTTCCGGCTCATCCCTCTCCGCTCCTCCGGCTGTTCCCAAGACCTGGAAGGTTGACGATTTCCAGTCAATGCCACTCAAAGCTTCAAATTGAGCTTCCTCGTCAATTAACCCGGCCGGGTCAATTTCCGGGGCAAAGGTGTGCTTACGAGTCGGCGGGACTAAGCTGATGGCTTCATAGCACGGATTGGGGATCCTCTGATTCTCTGCATCGTAGCCCGGCTGGTACTTGGTCAGATCAGTGTCATTCCCAATCAGGGTGGCCACCGGGCGCACGATCTTCACACAGGCAGCAAAGTCCTTTTGGTCGAAAGGGGTGCCGTCTTCCTTCAAGCTGGGGTAACCAAGTGCAATGTCCACCGGGTCTAGCTCTGGAAAGAAAGCCTTGGCCCGGCTCAGAGCAGCTATGGCTCCGGCTCTTGCAGAGGCCCGTCGCAGCTCTTGGCCACGCTGAGGAAGAACGGCCAGCCGGCGAAGTACTTCCGCCAGGTGAGTCGGAACCTCATTGGATAGGGCCACCACGGCCAAAGCGCGCTGTGACCCGGTGTAGAATTGCTCCACCAGGGTGTACACGGCCTTCAGCTTGGTCAGCACGTTCTGATTGAGGTTGGCACTTCTAGGACCTGTTTAACAAAGTAAGATAAGCCGTTCTCAATGATGGGAGTTATGAGACATAAAGACTGTAAACTTGTTCAAAGCCTGCAGAAGGACTTACCGAAGATTGCGGCGACCATTTGTGACACATGGCGTAAGCCGAAGAGTTCGGCGGTTCTCTCCGTCAGAGCCTTCTCTGCCTGTTCGGCCCGGCTTACAAGAGCAGCCTTTTCTTCGGCCCAAGTTTTCCTCTCAGCTTCAAACTTCTTCTTCAGCTTCTCTTGAGCAGCAATGCTGGATTCAAATTTGGCGTTGGCCTTCCGGGTCTCAGTTTCCTGAGTCTTCAGGCGGTTCTTCAGCTCAGAGATATCAGCTTCAAATTTTTTGCAAGTAGCCTGCACAATTTCCGGGTTATAGTATGAACAATTATTATGCGATTTTAAAGTCCCAAGCACTTTCCAAGCAAAGACACTTGGCACTTGGGGGCTAATGCATATCGAAAGTTTCTATCTACAAATTACCGGTTCATGGAAGTAAGCCAGAAATTAAGTCTACAACATATTCTATCATAAGTCGTAGACTTGGGGGCAAGTGTAGTAAAGATGATTATGCAGTAGGCAATAGAGTGGTACCTTAGACTTCTGTTGTATCTGCTTCACCATGTCAATCTCCAAGTCTCGGCTGCTGTGCACTTGATTGACATAGCCGGAGATGATCTCTCCAATGCTCAGGTTGGCGTAGTTGGTGATGTCCAGCTTGGCCCGGTGGCGCTCTAGCAACTCTTCCTTCGTAGAGCACTTAGCCAGCGCAGTGGGTCTCCCCGGCTCGACAAACTCCGTCCGGGTGATTACCACGTCCGGGTCATCGGCCGGCTGAGCCGGGCTGGAGATATCCGGGTTGGTGGAAGTCTCCATGGCTGGCTCATCAGTTGGAGTGGTGGCTTCATGAGCAAAGGCCGCTGGCGGCTCTTGAGCTGAAACCTCCGGCTCAGGCAAGACCGGCTCTTCGACCGGCTTATTCTTCTTTGCTCTTTTACTGAGCTTTGCTTGAGCACTGAAAGGACACAAGGTTAGAATAAAAGTATGAGTAAAGATAAGCACAACAATAGATGATCATCATTACCCAGGTACGGTCTTGAAAGCCGGCAGATTCGATTGCATAGAGTCGCCAGAGGAGGGTGAAGTTTCCTGATAATTTGAATCGGAAGAATTGAGCGGTTGACGTATAACACCCGCCAAAGGATCAAAAGGATATAAGTTGGAGATAACCTCGGTCCGGTGCTTCCTTGATGCCTCAGGTAAACCGGAGGAGAGGTCAGCATCCTTGTTGGTCCGGGTGTGCCGCCGGCTCTCATGAATCTGTCGCTTCAAAAGAAATTGAGGATCTTGATAAGCTAAAGGATGTGAAAATCTTACTTTCCGGGTTACTCTTCGGACTTTCAGCCTTGGCAAGGGCTCCGAGTCGAAGGAAAGTGTCATTACCTCTTCGGTCACCGGGTTACTTGCTCCGGTGTCATCCTGCTGATGATCAGTATCAATAAGGTGGACAGGAATAAACAAGAAATACAACAAGAGCTTACAGGTTCAGGGGTTACCTCTGACTCGGAGCTGTCACTTAGTTGAAGCAGCTCTGAGGCAGTAGGCCTGCTTCCCTTCTTGCGGGGAGCGGCTCTCCTGGCGGCTTTCTTAGCCTTCCTGGCCTTCTTGGCCGCCTCATGGTCATACTTGACCTTCCAGAATTTATCATCAACCTGAAAAATACAATGAAGATTTCTTAAGGTTCAGATGAAAACTATCTAAAGGAGAAAATAAGATGTTCAGATCAGCGGCTTACCGCTGGGGCCGGGTTGGTCTTGCAGAAGGGGCTTAAGCCGGTCCTCCCGCAGTCTGCCAAGCTCTCATTCAAGAGGGCCTTGGTCATATCTTCAACAACGTCTTCAGGAAGATCGTTGCGGCTATGTCGCAGGGGGTCATCTTTCCGGCCCGTGTAATCACACATTAAGCCGGGGCGGCGGCTCAAGGGGATCACCCCCCACGAGATCCAAACCCGGACCAGATCAATGCCGTTGAGGCCGTTGCCCAGGAGAGCCTTGATCTTGTTGATGGTGGGGATCAGAGGTTGATGCTCCGCCTGAGGTAGTTTGTCGGGCACAGGGTGGTTTGGCTACAGACGCACGGCACGAAAGCCGGGCAGAGGGCTCTCGTCAGCCGAAGACGTGTCCTGGCAGTAAAACCACGTCTGGTTCCAGTCCTTTAGATGGCTGGGCGGCTCAGCATAAGGAAAGAGGCAGTCTCTCCGGCGTTGAATGGAGATTCCACCAAGTTCCAGGCTCGGTCCGTTGGCGCACTCATTCTGGCAGTTCAAATAGAATAGCTCTCTAAAGAGCAGAAGGCTGGGCTCTTCTCCAAGGTAGACTTCGCAGAATACTTGGAAGTTGCATATGTTTGACACGGAATTGGGTCCTATGTCTTGTGGCCGCAGATCAAAGAAACTCAGCACATCTCTAAAGAACTTTGAGCCGGGCGGTGCGAAGCCCCGGCTCATGTGATCAGCAAAAATCACTACCTCACCCTCCCTTGGTTGCGGTCTCTCCTTTGACGGGTCAGGGGCACGGTAAGACATCACATCCTTCTTGGGCAGGTAACCCGTCTTTACGAATTCAGCTAAGTTGTCGTTGTTGACGTTGGACCTCATCCAGTTGCACGTAATGGGTGCTTTAGGAGCTTTGGGAGGCATTGTGAAAGATGAAGCCTATGGCAAAAGGAAAATGTCCGGTTCAATTATAAGCCGGCAGATGTTTACAGATTTAAATACTCAGATGGCGGCTTATGAGAGGGGCCTAATGACATACGGTTAAGTGCATCGGGTTATCTAAGCTGCTGCAAGTATCGTGAGTAACTCAAATTGTCTACGGCTTTATCATACATGAGCCGGAAAAATTTACGGCGCATGGCTTCTTTTGAGCCGGAAACATAAGCCGCCATAGCTCAGCAGAGGCAATTTTTGACTAAGTCTGGTGAAAACAAGTTTCACAGATCGCAGTAAATATTTTGGATCAAACGGTTGGCTAAAGAGAAAAAATTTCTAGACCTAGAACTGACGAAGAAGAAGTCCATGGATTCAAAATGGGATCTTCTTTCAAACAAAGGGGATCTACTAGTGTTAAAATGGATGAGCAACAACTACCGCAGGAGTTCTGTGCTAATCTTGGATCGAAACATGGCCATAGTGGCAGAACTACAGGGAACCCGCGAAGAACTTACGAAGAACGGCGAAGAACAGTGGAACCCTAATGTGGATCTACGGTGGAGAGGTGCAGGGACTTACAGGTGCGGAGTTACGGCGGAGATCCGTCGCGTTTCTCTGGTCACGTCAGGGTGATGCAGCGGCCTGAGTTGGTGAAGATGAAGAAACCCGCGGCGGCGGCGGCAATGGAGCTCGGGCGGCAGCACAGTGGCGAGAGGAAGAAGAAGATGGAGGCGACGAGTGGCACGAGGCTCATGGGCCGGGCTACTTATAAGGGGAAGCTCATAAGTGGGCGCGAGAAACGAGGAGGCCACGGCGTGGTTATCTCTCCATAAAAACGCCTCGATTTTCGGGACGACAATTAAAGATAAGATCTGTTGCGGATATGGTGGAATAAAAAATGGACTTAATAGAAGATGACGTCACGGCGGGTTACCCGGAATCCAGAAGATGACGTCACGACGGGTTATAGCCTTTATACAATTGTAAGCCGGAGATCTTCTATCAAAAGGATTGAAGATTGACATGAGCCAGCTCAAATCAATCTGGGGCCTGATGTTGAGGATATAAGCCTTAGAGTCACCCGCCCGGAGGGGCCGGGTTACTCATAATGGTCATTGCCTGAAGCCCGGCGCCAAGCTTGAAGACGGCGGGCCAAAGATGGGCTTAAGACCCGGAGATGGCTTAAGGCCCGTAGTTACAACCGCTATTATGGTAGAACTTGTAGCGTAAGGCAAGAATTGTTGAGAGTCCGAGCCGGACACTCTTATGAGCCGGCCGGGACTCTGAGAGCTGCTGGGCGTCAACCTCTCTATATAAAGGGACGACCCGGCGGTAGTGTAGGGACAAGAAAGATCTCATCGAGAGCCAGGCATAGCAATCAAGCTCCCTGCTCATCGAAACCCTAATCAATACCACCTCAACTGGACGTAGGCTTTTACCTTCACCGTAAGGGGCCGAACCAGTATAACCCTCGTGTTCCTTGTCCCATTTAACCCCTTTAAGCTTCCTAGTTGCGATGGCTCCACGACTAAGTCCTAGCTCGAGGACATCTGCCGTGACAATTCCACGACAGTGGCCATGGTTCTTCCAACTCTTCCAACTCTGGCTATCAGAACAAGTCTCAGAATCAAGCTCCAAAGTCCAATGCTCCTTATCATCGTCCACTCTCAGAGGTGACTTGCCACAAGTGTCAGCAGAAAGGTCACTATGCTAACAAATGCTTCAACCAAAGGCGTCTTCCGCCTCCTCCTCTTGTCAGATCTTCTAGCAATGCAGTGGTCAAGCATAATCCAAAGTCTGCAAAGGTGAACATGATGAATGCAGCTCAAGCGGAGGAGTCTACTGATGTGATAATGGGTAATCTTCCTGTGAATGATATTCCTGCAAAAGTCTTGTTTGATACTGGTGCATCTATTTCTTTCATATCAAGACCTTTTGCATCCATGAACAATTTGCATACTGTTGATTTGCCTAAGCCGATAGCGGTTTCCTCTCCGGGATTATTCATGAATACCAAAATGATGGCTCCGGATGTTTCTATCAAGATGGGCAATTATAAATTTCCGTCTTCTCCAATGGTTCTTGGTGACTCGGATATTGATCTTATTCTCGGGATGGACTGGCTTTCTAAGCACAAGGCTCAACTTGATTGTGCTGCCAGGGAAATTCAATTGACACACTCTTCTGAGGATGTGATTATTTATGCCGCTCATGATGAAACCATTCGGTTATTTTCTCTCAATGAGAAGGGCGAATTGAATGCCATCTCTCAAATTCCAGTCGTTTGTGAGTATCAAGATGTCTTTCCAGAAGAGCTTCCGGGTATGCCTCCTCACCGGCCAGTTGAGTTCGTTATCGATCTTGAGCCAGGCACTGAACCCGTTTGCAAGCGTCCATACAAGCTTGGACCCAACGAGCTGAAGGAATTGAAGAAACAGCTCGATGAAGAAGAGCGTCTGGGTTTGATCAGACCGAGTTCATCTCCATGGGGTTGTGGTGTTCTTTTTGTAAAGAAGAAGGATGGCACGGACCGACTTTGTGTCGACTACCGTCCATTGAACAAGAAGACAATCAAGAACAAGTATCCACTTCCCAACATCAATGAGCTATTCGAGCAACTAAAAGGTGCTAAAGTATTCTCCAAGCTTGACCTTCGTATGGGTTATCATCAGATTCGCATTCGTGAAGAAGATATTCCCAAGACAGCATTCAAAACAAGCTTTGGTTCTTATGAATATACTGTCGTGTCTTTCGGCCTTGTCAATGCTCCTCCAACATTCTCTCGGATGATGAATTTCATCTTCAACCCCTATACCAATGAATTCGTCCTGGTGTATCTCGATGATATATTGGTCTTCTCAAAGAATAAGAAGGACCATGCCAAACATTTGCGGTTGGTGCTAGACAAGCTCAGAGAGTATAAATTCTATGCGAAGTTCTCAAAATGTGAGTTTTGGCTTGATGAAGTTCTTTACCTTGGTCACATCATCTCTGCCAAGGGCATCGCTGTTAACCCCGAGAAGGTGTCCGCAATTGTGAATTGGGAACCTCCTCAGAATGTCAAGCAGCTCCGCAGTTTTCTTGGTCTTGCAAGCTATTGCCGAAGATTCGTTGAGAATTTCTCTAAGATTGCAAAGCCTCTTTCCAACCTCCTCCAGAAGCATGTGAAGTATGTCTGGTCTCCTGAGTGTGACGTTGCTTTCAACACTCTCAAAGAGAAACTAGTCACAGCTCCTGTCTTGACTCCTCCTGATGAATCCAAGCCTTTTGAAGTTTTCTGTGATGCTTCTCTTCAAGGTCTCGGTGCTGTGTTAATGCAAGAGAACAAAGTTGTGGCCTATACCTCTCGTCAGTTGAAGCCCAATGAGAAGAACTATCCCACTCACGATCTTGAGTTGGCGGCAGTTGTCCATGCATTAATAACGTGGAGACATCTCTTGTTGGGAAGACAAGTGGACATATTCACCGATCACAAGAGTCTCAAGTACATCTTCACTCAGCCCAACCTCAACCTCAGGCAGACTCGATGGGTCGAAATGATTCAAGAGTACAATCCGAGTATTGAATATACTCCAGGCAAGGCCAATGTCATTGCAGATGCTTTAAGCAAGAAGGCTTATTGCAACAGCCTAATCCTCAAGCCATTCCAACCGGATCTTTGTGAAGCTTTCCGCAAGCTGGATCTCCAAGTTGTTCCTCAAGGCTTTCTTGCCAACCTCATAGTCTCTCCTACTTTGGAAGATCAAATTCGTGAGGCACAACTTCTTGATACCATGGTGAAGAAGGTGAAACGTGGTATCGACAAGGGTTTTTCCAAATACAAGTGCTATCGCATTGATGACAGAGACACTTTATTCTTCGAGGACCGGATTGTGGTTCCTAAAGGTGATCTAAGGAAAGTCATTATGAACGAGGCGCACAATTCTCTTCTTTCCATTCATCCTGGAAGTACGAAGATGTACCATGACCTCAAGCAGTCGTACTGGTGGACTCGAATGAAGCGAGAAATTGCTCAATTCGTGAATGAATGTGATGTCTGTCGAAGAGTGAAAGCAGAACACCAACGACCAGCTGGTCTCCTCCAACCTCTTGCTATCCTAGAATGGAAGTTTGATCATATCAAAATGGACTTCGTGACTGGATTTCCAAAGTCCAAGCGTGGAAATGATGCTATCTTCGTTGTCATTGACAAGCTTTCAAAAGTGGCCCATTTCCTCCCAATCAAAGAATCTATCACAGCAGCTCAGTTGGCAGAGCTATACACCTCCAGATTGTCTCCTTGCACGGCATTCCACAATTGATTTCTTCAGATCGTGGAAGCATCTTCACCTCTAAGTTCTGGGACTCCTTCCAGAAGGCCATGGGCACAAACATTCGCTTCAGCACAGCTTTCCATCCTCAAACTAGTGGCCAAGTCGAGCGAGTCAATCAGATTCTTGAAGACATGCTCAGGGCTTGTGTCATTTCCTTTGGCATGAAATGGGAAGATTGTCTTCCATATGCCGAATTCTCCTACAACAACAGCTTCCAAGCAAATTCGGGCAAGGCCCCATTCGAGATTCTCTATGGCAGAAAGTGTCGTACTCCTCTCAATTGGTCAGAGACTGGTGAACGCCAACTTCTTGGCAATGACTTAATCACAGAGGCTGAAGAAATGTGTAAAGTCATCCGTGATAATCTCAAAGCCGCGCAATCGCGCCAGAAGAGTTACTATGATAGTAAGCACCGTGATGTGGCTTTTGAGATCGGAGACCATGTCTACCTCCGCGTCTCTCCAATGAAAGGCACTCGTCGCTTCGGTATCAAAGGGAAGCTTGCCCCTAGATACGTGGGTCCTTTCAAGATCATTGGCAAAAGGGGCGACCTCGCCTATCAACTTGAGCTTCTTTCCAACTTCGCGAACGTGCACGATGTGTTCCACGTGTCACAGCTTCGCAAGTGCTTCAAGAATCCTGAGCGCACTATCAACTTCGAAGAGATTGACCTCCAAGAAGATCTGTCTTATCATGAGCACCCCGTTGCTATTCTTGAAGAAACTGAGCGCAAGACTCGCAACAAGTCAATCAAATTCCTGAAAGTGAAGTGGTCGCACCATTCCGACCGGGAAGCCACCTGGGAACGCGAGGACCATCTCCGTTCCGAATATCCGGAGTTCTTTCAGTCCTAGATCTCGGGACGAGATCCTCTCGTAGTGGTGGAGTGTTGTAACACCCCGGATGTAACTTTCCATATTTGTAACTCCAACTCTTGCCATTTTTGGCTATGTGTTATGATATTCCCCTCGTGGTCGGGTTTTGTCTTTCGTTTTGCATTTTGTTCATGTCATGCATCTCATATCATGTCATCATGTGCATTGCATTTGCATACGTGTTCGTCTCATGCATCCAAGCATGTTCCCCGTTGTCCGTTTTGCAATCCGGCGCTCCCACCTCCTCCGGCGCACCCCTCTTGTTTTCTTTCGTGAGCGGGTGTCAAACGTTCTCGGAATGGACCGAGGCTTGTCAAGTGGCCTTGGTAGACCACCGGTCAAGTTTCGTTCCATTTGGAGGTCGTTTGGTACTCCAACGGTTAACCGGGTAACCGCAGATGCCTTCTGTGTGTTGCAGCAAAACCCCTCTCAAAACCAGCCCAAAACTCCTCTAAGTCACTTCCATGCTCTAGGTCGTTCGATCACGATCGTGTGCACGAAAACCGCACCTCATTTGAACTCTCCTAGCTCCCTCTACCTATATATATGCCTCCCCTCCCGAAATAAATCGCAGATGAAAACCCTAGCATTTTTCCCCGCCGCCGCCGGACAAGTCCGTACCCCGCTGGACAAACGCGCCGCCGCCCGCAGCCTCTCCGCGTCCGCCACGTGGCAGGCCGACCC
>NC_057796.1:373544591-373579755 GCF_018294505.1 Triticum aestivum | reverse complement strand
CTCCTCTCCTCCCTCCGGTCGCCGCCCGCCTCCTCCTCCTCCCTCTTCCTCCGGCCGAGCTCCGGCGAGCTCGAGCTCGGACCCGGCGAGATCCCGATCCAAAATCGTTGTGCGTTGACTTTTCCCGTATCCCGAATTATTCCTAAGATTTTTATTTTGACATTACATGCCTTTGTTCATAGCATCGTAACTCTCTGCATATAACTCCGTTTCGCGCGTGTAATATGTCAAATTGTTCGTCTCATGATGCTCTACATTTTGTTCAATGGAACCATGTTCATTAGAGGCCATCTTGATGCCCAAATCTCTGGTGCAAGAGTGCTAGTTGCTGTTATCTGCTGGTTCTTATCAGAACTTGTGGATTTGTTATTTTTGTATCGTTTAATCTGTGCATCTTATGGGCATGAGCTCTAAATTTGTTTTGTTGTATGCCATGCCATCTTTCCATTGCTGTTTACCATGTATTTTTGTGATCTCTGTGGTGACTAGCACAAGCATGCAAACTAGGCTCCGTAATGTTTCTGATTTCAGGGACTTAGTGTTTTCTCCAAGTCTTTGTCTGCTGTTATTTTGTTGCCATGTAAACTTGATGCTACAGAGAGATCCATGCATATTTTGGAGATGTTCATTAAGGATGTTTTGTAGATATTATTGTAATTGATCCATTCCTTCCCTTTTTTGCAATTATGGAGTGACATAGAATGACTCAATCTTGCTCTACTTTTGCTATAATATATTTCTGGCAGATTGTTTACGTGTTATTCAACTTTGCCAAGCTTGTTGTAGTTGATCCATACATGTTATGCATTTGTTCTTGCCATGGATTGTTTCATAAACATTCCATCTTGCTGTAGGTATGCTTGTTTTGTCATGCATTGCTTTGTGGTGAGTGCATCAAGCTCCCCAAGATGCCTTCATATTATTGTTTCTGCCATGCTCTGTTTTCTGCTAAGTCTGGAACCCGTTAACGAAACTTGCTATGTTTACATGGTTGCCATCATATCTTCTGTTCCTTTTTGGCTTATAGTCAGTAAGGGACTTTTGTCATATGCATTTAGTAGAACACTGCCATGCCTTGTTTTGCTATGTTAACTTCCTGTAGCATGTCGTTTTCGTGCTCTGAACATTGCTACCTGATGCTGTTTCAGGCATGTCCAGTAATTTCACCAAGTCTGTCAACCTGTTATCTTTTGCACTTTTGCCATGCTTCTTTGAGCCTGTTATGTTGTGATCTAGTCGTAGCTCAGTGTTCATCTTTTGTCAAGCATCTCCTGTAGATTGCTACCATATGCTTTTTTGCTATGTTGGAGTGCCGTAGCATTGTTACTTGTTGCATTCTAAGTGCTATCATGCTGTTAATCGCAGATTCGTGTCATTCTTGTTTTGCTTGCCATTTGCAAACCGTGCATCCGTTTCCGGTGATCTTTATATCGATTTCGACCGAAATCATCTCATCTTTTCAGTGCATGCTTGTTTTGCCAAGTTACTGCCTTGTTCATCATTTTCCTCCCGGAGCACGCATACGCACCGCATATCATTTATTGCATATCATTCATGTATTGCATCATGTTGCTTGTGCATTTCTCGTGATTGATTGTGGTTTCATTGCTTGTGTTCTTGTCTTGGGTAGAGCCGAGAGACGAGTTCGTGAACGAGGAACCAGTTGAGTACGCTTACGAGGATCAAGCTTTCGACAACTCTGAGAACCTTGCAGGCAAGATGACCACCCCTCGAAATCACTTCTATCTTTGCTTTGCTAGTTGTTCGCTCTATTGCCATGCTGCGCTACCTACCACTTGCTATATCGTGCCTCCCATATTGCCATGTCAGCCTCTAACCATCCTTTCCTAGCAAACCGTTGTTTGGCTAAGTTACCGCTTTTGCTCAGCCCTTATAGCGTTGCTAGTTGCAGGTGAAGTTGAAGTTGGTTCCATGTTGGAACATGGATATGTTGGGATATCACAATATCTCTTATTATATTAATGCATCTATATACTTGGTAAAGCGTGGAAGGCTCGGCCTTATGCCAGGTGTTTTGTTCCACTCTTGCCGCCCTAGTTTCTGTCATACCGGTATTATGTTCTTTGAGTTTGCGTTCCTTACGCGGTTGTGTGATTTATGGGACCCCCCTGACAGTTCGCCTTGAATAAAACTCCTCCAGCAAGGCCCAACCTTGGTTTTACCATTTGCCACCTAAGCCTTTTCCCCCGGGTTTTCGCGAACCCGAGGGTCATCTTTATTTTAAACCCCCGGACCAGTGCTCCTTCGAGTGATGGCCCAAACTGGGCGATGTCCGGTGCCCCCTGGGCAACCAGGGTCTATGCCAACCCGACGTCTTGCCCATCCGGTGTGCCCTGAGAACGAGATATGTGCAGCTCCTATCGGGATTTGTCGGCACATTCAGGTGGCTTTGCTGGTCTTGTTTTACCATTGTCGAAATGTCTTGTAAACCGGGATTCCGAGACTGATCGAGTCTTTCTGGGAGAAGGTTTATCCTTCGTTGACCGTGAGAGCTTATGATGGGCTAAGTTGGGACACCCCCTGCAGGGTATTATCTTTCGAAAGCCGTGCCCACGGTTATGAGGCAGATGGGAATTTGTTAATGTCCGGTTGTAGAGAACTTGTCACTTGACCTAGTTAAAATACATCAACTGCGTGTGTAGCCGTGATGGTCTCTTCTCGGCGGAGTCCGGGAAGTGAACACGGTTTGAGTTATGAATGATGTAAGTAGGAGTTCACGATCACTTCTTGGTCATTGCTAGTTGACGACCGTTCCGTTGCTTCTCTTCTCGCTCTCTGTTGCGTATGTTAGCCACCATATATGCTTAGTGCATGCTGCAGCTCCACCTCATTACACCGCCCTTTCCGATAAGATTAAATAGTCTTGATCTCGCGGGTGTGAGATTGCTGAGTCCTTGTGACTCACAGATTCTACCAATACAGTTGCAAGTGTCGACGATGCCAGTGCAGATGATGGGATCGACCTCAAGTGGGAGTTCGATGAGGAACGTGGTCGTTACTATGTGTCTTTTCCTGATGATCAGTAGTGGAGCCCAGTTGGGACGATCGGGTATCTAGCATTGGGGGTTATCTTATTTTCATTTGGATCTGGACCGTAGTCGGTCTATGTGTGTATTTTGAATGATGTATGAATTATATTTATGTATTGTGTGAAGTGGCGATTGTAAGCCAACTCTTTATCCCATTCTTATTCATTACATGGGATTGTGTGAAGATGACCCTTCTTGCGACAAACCACAATGCGGTTATGCCTCTAAGTCATGCCTCGACACGTGGGAGATATAGCCGCATCGTGGGCGTTACACATAAGGCTCCTGCCAGTTGCCTATAATTTCAAAACATGATCATCTCATACAACAATTTATATCTGATCACGTATTGACCATATCACAACATGCCCTGCAAAATCAAGTTAGACGTCCTCTACTTTGTTGTTGCAAGTTTTACATGGCTGCTATGGGCTAGCAAGAACCGTTCTTACCTACGCATCAAAACCACAACGATTTTCGTCAAGTATGTGTTGTTTTAACCTTCAACAAGGACCGGGCGTAGCCACACTTGAGTCAACTAAAGTTGGAGAAACTGACACCCGCCAGCCACCTGTGTGCGAAGCACGTCGGTAGAACCAGTCTCGCGTAAGCGTACGCGTAATGTCGGTCTGGGCCGCTTCATCCAACAATACCGCCGAATCAAAGTATGACATGCTGGTAGCAATATGACTATTATCGCCCACAACTCATTTGTGTTCTACTCATGCATATAACATCTACGCGTAAACCTGGCTCGGATGCCACTGTTGGGGAACGTAGTAATTTCAAAAAAATTCCTACGCACACGCAAGATCATGGTGATGCATAGCAACCAGAGGGGAGAGTGTTGTCTACGTACCCTCATAGACTGTAAGCGGAAGCGTTATGACAACGCGGTTGATGTAGTCGTACGTCTTCACGATTGACCGATCCTAGCACCGAAAGTACGGCACCTCCGCAATCTGCACACGTTCGGCTCGGTGACGTCCCACGAACTCACGATCCAGCAGAGTGTCGAGGGAGAGCTTCGTCAGCACGACGGCGTGATGACGGTGATGATGAAGCTACCGGCGCAGGGCTTCGCCTAAGTACTACGACGATATGACCGAGGTGGGTTATGGTGGAGCGGAGCACCACACACGGCTAAGAGATCAATGATCAATTTGTGTCTCTTTGGGGTGCCCCCTAGCCACGTATATAAAGGAGCAAGGGGAGGGGGCGGCGGCCTCATAGGGTCCCCAAGGGGGGAATCCTACTCCTACTAGGAGTAGGTTCCCCCTTTCCTAGTCCAACTAGGAGGGGAAGAAAAGGGGAGGAGGGAGGAAGGAAAGAGGGGGCCGGGCCCCAAAGCCCTAAACCAATTCAGTTTGGGCCTAGGGGGCGCACCCCACACTTCCTTGCTGCCCTCTACTTCCACTAAAGCCCATGAAGGCCCATTGACCACCCCCCCCAGCGAATTCCCGTAACTCTCCGGTACTCCGAAAAATACCCGAATCACTCAGAACCTTTCCGATGTCCGAATATAGCCATCCAATATATCTATCTTTACGTCTCGACCATTTCGAGACTCCTCGTCATGTCCGTGATCTCATCCGGGACTCCGAACAACCTTCGGTACATCAAATCACATAATCTCATAATACCGATCGTCACCAAACGTTAAGCGTGCGGACCCTACAGGTTCGAGAACTATGTAGACATGACCGACACTCATGTCCGGTCAATAATCGATAGCAGAACCTGGATGCTCATATTGGTTCCTACATATTCTACGAAGATCTTTATCGGTCAAACCGCATAACAACATACGTTGTTCCCTTTGTCATCGGTATGTTACTTCCCCGAGATTCGATCGTCGGTATCTCAATACCTAGTTCAATCTCGTTACCGGTGATGGGGAACGTAGTAATTTCAAAAAAAAAATCCTACGCACACGCAAGATCATGGTGATGCATAGCAACGAGAGGGGAGAGTGTTGTCCACGTACCCTCGTAGACCGAAAGCGGAAGCGTTAACACAACGCGGTTGATGTAGTCGTACGTCTTCACGATCCGACCGATCAAGTACCAAACGCACGGCACCTCCGAGTTCAGCACACGTTCAGCTCGATGACGTCCCTCGAACTCCGATCCAGCCGAGTGTTGAGGGAGAGTTTCGTCAGCACGACGGCGTGGTGACGATGATGATGTTCTACCGACGCAGGGCTTCGCCTAAGCTCTGCGACGATATTATCGAGGTGTAATATGGTGGAGGGGGGCACCGCACACGGCTAAAAGATCGTTGATCAATTGTTGTGTCCAGAGGTGCCCCCTGCTCCCGTATATAAAGGAGCAAGGGGGGAGGCCGGCCGGCCTTTGGGGCGCGCCAAGGAGGGGGGGAGTCCTCCTCCTAGTAGGAGTAGGACTCCCCTTTCCTAGTCCAACTAGGAAGAGAGAAGGGGGAAGGAAAGAGAGGGAGAGGGAGAGGGAAAGAGGGGCCGCGCCCCCCTCCCCTAGTCCAATTCGGACTCCCCATGGGAGAGGGCGCGCCACCTCCTGGGCTGCTGCCCTCTCTCTCCCCTCAGGCCCACTAAGGCCCAATACTTCCCCGGGGGGTTCCGGTAACCCCTCCGGCACTCCGGTTTTATCCTAAACTTCTCCGGAACAGTTTCGATGTCCGAATATAGTCGTCCAATATATCAATCTTTATGTCTCGACTATTTCGAGATTCCCCGTCTTGTCCGTGATCATATCCGGAACTCCGAACAACCTTCGGTACATCAACATATAAACGCATAAAACTGTCATCGTAACTTTAAGCGTGCGGACCCTACGGGTTCAAGAACTATGTAGACATGACCGAGACACCTCTCCAGTCAATAACCAATAGCGGAACCTGGATGCTCATATTGGTTCCCACATATTCTACGAAGATCTTTATCGGTCAGACCGCATAACAACATACGTTGTTCCCTTTGTCATGGGTATGTTACTTGCCCGAGATTCGATCGTCGGTATCTCGATACCTAGTTCAATATCGTCACCGGCAAGTCTCTTTACTCGTTCCGTAATACATCATCCTGCAACTAACTCATTAGCCACAATGCTTGCAAGTCTTAATGTGATGTGTATTACTGAGTGGGCCCAGAGATACCTCTCCGACAATCGGAGTGACAAATCCTAATCTCGAAATACGCCAACCCAACAAGTACCTTTGGAGACACCTGTAGAGCACCTTTATAATCACCCAGTTACGTTGTGACGTTTGGTAGCACACAAAGTGTTCCTCCGGTAAATGGGAGTTGCATAATCTCATAGTCATAGGAACATGTATAAGTCATGAAGAAAGCAATAGCAACATACTAAACGATCGAGTGCTAAGCTAACGGAATGGGTCAAGTCAATCACATCATTCTCCTAATGATGTGATCCCGTTAATCAAATGACAACTCATGTCTATGGCTAGGAAACATAACCATCTTTGATCAACGAGCTAGTCAAGTAGAGGCATACTAGTGACACTCTGTTTGTCTATGTATTCACACATGTATCAAGTTTCCAGTTAATACAATTCTAGCATGAATAATAAACATTTATCATCATATAAGGAAATAAATAATAACTTTATTATTCCCTCTAGGGCATATTTCCTTCAGTCTCCCACTTGCACTAGAGTCAATAATCTAGTTCACATCGCCATGTGATTTAACACCAATAGTTCACATCACCATGTGATTAACACCCATAGTTCACATCGTCATGTAACCAACACCCAAAGGGTTTACTAGAGTCAGTAATCTAGTTCACATCGCTTATGTGATTAACACCCAAAGAGTACTAAGGTGTGATCATGTTTTTCTTGTGAGATAATTTTAGTCAACGAGTTTGTCACATTCAGATCCGTAAGTATTTTGCAAATTTCTATGTCTACAATGCTCTGCACGGAGCTACTCTAGCTAATTGCTCCATCTTTCAATATGTATCTAGACCGAGACTTAGAGTCATCTAGATTAGTGTCAAAACTTGCATCGACGTAACCCTTTACGACGAACCTTTTGTCACTTCCATAATCGAGAAACATATCCTTATTCCAGTAAGGATAATTTTGACCGCTGTCCAGTGATCTACTCCTAGATCACTATTGTCCTCCCTTGCCAAAATCAGTGTAGGGTATACAATAGATCTGGTACACAGCATGGCATACTTTATAGAACCTATGGCCGAGGCATAGGGAATGACTTTCATTCTTTTTCTATCTTCTGCCGTGGTCGGGCTTTGAGTCTTACTCAAATTCACACCTTGTAACACAGGCAAGAAACTCGTTCTTTGACTGTTCCATTTTGAACTACTTCAAAATCTTATTAAGGTATGTACTCATTGAAAAAACTTATCAAGCGTCTTGATCTATCTCTATAGATCTTGATGCTCAATATGTAAGCAGCTTCACCGAGGTCTTTCTTTGAAAAACTCCTTTCAAACACTCCTTTATGCTTTGCAGAATAATTCTACATTATTTCCGATCAATAATATGTCATTCACATATACTTTATCAGAAATGCTGTAGTGCTCCCACTCACTTTCTTGTAAATACAGGCTTCACCGCAAGTCTGTATAAAACTATATGCTTTGATCAACTTATCAAAGCGTATATTCCAACTCCGAGATGCTTGCACCAGTCCATAGATGGATCGCTGGAGTTTGCATATTTTGTTAGCACCTTTAGGATTGACAAAACCTTCTGGTTGCATCATATACAACTCTTCTTTAATGAATCCATTCAGGAATGCAGTTTTGTTTATCCATTTGCCAGATTTCATAAAATGCGGCAATTGCTAACATGATTCGGAAAGACTTAAGCATCGCTGCGAGTGAGAAAATCTCATCGTATTCAACACTTTGAACTTTGTCAAAAACCTTTTTCCGACAAGTCTAGCTTTGTAGATAGTAACACTACTATCAGCGTCCGTCTTCCTCTTGAAGATCCATTTATTTTTTATGGCTCGCCGATCATTGGGCAAGTCAATCAAAGTCCATACTTTGTTCTCATACATGGATCCCATCTCAGATTTCATGGCCTCAAGCCATTTTGCGGAATCTGGGCTCACCATCGCTTCTTCATAGTTCGTAGGTTCGTCATGGTCTAGTAACATAACCTCCAGAACAGGATTACCGTACCACTCTGGTGCGGATCTTACTCTGGTTGACCTACGAGGTTCAGTAACAACTTGATCTGAAGTTTCATGATCATCATCATTAACTTCCTCACTAATTGGTGTAGGTGTCACAGGAACCGGTTTCTGTGATGAACTACTTTCCAATAAGCGAGCAGGTATAGTTACCTCATCAAGTTCTACTTTCCTCCCACACACTTCTTTCGAGAGAAACTCCTTCTCTAGAAAGGATCCATACTTAGCAACGAATGTCTTGCGTTCGGATCTGTGATAGAAGGTGTACCCAACTGTCTCCTTTGGGTATCCTATGAAGACACATTTCTCCGATTTGGGTTTGAGCTTATCAGGATGAAACCTTTTCACATAAGCATCGCAACCCCAAACTTTAAGAAACGACAACTTTGGTTTCTTGCCAAACCACAGTTCATAAGATGTCGTCTCAACGGATTTAGATGGTACCCTATTTAACGTGAATGCAGCTGTCTCTAATGCATAACCCCAAAACGATAGTGGTAGATCGGTAAGAGACATCATATATCGCACCATATCTAATAAAGTACGGTTACGATGTTCGGACACACCATTACACCGTGGTGTTCCAGGTGGCGTGAGTAGTGAAACTATTTCACATTGTTTTAACTGAAGGCCAAACTCGTAACTCAAATACTCTTCTCCACGATCAGATCGTAGAAACTTTATTTTCTTGTTACGATGATTTTCCGCTTCACTCTGAAATTATATGAACTTTTCAAATGTTTCAGACTTCTGTTTCAATAAGTAGATATACCCATATCTGCTCAAATCATCTGTGAAGGTCAGAAAATAATGATACCTGCTACGAGCCTCAATATTCATCGGACCACATATATCTGTATGTATGATTTCCAACAAATCTGTTGCTCTCTCCATAGTTCCGGAGAACGGCGTTTTAGTCATCTTGCCCATGAGGCACGGTTCGCAAGAATCAAGTGATTCATAATCAAGTGATTCCAGAATCCCATCAGTATGGAGTTTCTTCATGCGCTTTACACCAATATGACCTAAACGGCAGTGCCACAAATAAGTTATGAATATGTGTATCACTACGATCGAGATCCAACAAACCATTTTATTGGGTGTATGACCATAGAAGGTTTTATTCATGTAAACAGAACAACAATTATTCTCTAATTTAAATGAATAACCGTATTGCAACAAACATGATCAAATCATATTCATGCTCAACGCAAACACCAAATAACACTTATTTAGTTTCAACACTAATCCCGAAAGTATAAGGAGTGTGCGATGATGATCATATCAATCTTGGAACTACTTCCAACACACATCGTCACCTCGCCTTTTACTAGTCTTTGTTTATTCTACAACTCCCGTTTCGAGTTACTACTCTTAGCAACTGAACCAGTATCAAATACCGAGGGGTTGCTATAAACACTAGTAAACATGTATATCCAATATACCTTTGTTCACTTTGCCATCTGTTGAGGATATAAACCTTAGAGCCACCCGCCCGGTGGGGCCGGGTTACTCATAAGGGTCATCACCTGAAGCCCGGCGCCAAGCTTGAAGACGGTGGGCCAAAGATGGGCTTAAGACCCGGAGATGGCTAGGGCCCGTAGTTACAACCGTCATTATGGTAGAACTTGTAGTGTAAGGCAAGAATAGTTGAGAGTCCGAGCCGGACACTCTTATGAGCCGGCCGGGACTCTGAGAGCTGCTGGGCGTCAACCTCTCTATATAAAGGGACGACCCGGCAGCGGTTTAGGAAAAGAAAGATCTCGTCGAGAGCCAGGCATAGCAGTTAAGCTCCCTGGTCATCGAAACCCTAATCAATACCACCTCAACTGGACGTAGGTTTTTACCTTCACCGTAAGGGGCCGAACCAGTATAAACCCTCGTATTCCTTGTCCCCTTTAACCCCTTCAAGCTTCCTAGCGACGATGGCTCCACGACTAAGTCCTAGCTTGAGGACATCTGTCGTGACAATTCGACGACAGTTGGCGCCCATCGTGGGGCCAGCGCACGGTGGATTTGAGTTCTTGAAGGGCAGCTTCGAAGGGCTCAAGGGATACGCTGTGGGCCGGATGACCAAGAGTCGTCGCGGCAAGCTCTACATCGACGATGCAAACTGGGGCCCCGACGCCGGCTCAATTGAGTACAGATACCGGGTCCCCTTCGGCGGAATTCATGTTTTCATTGGCAAGATTGGTGAGCCGGGCCCTAAGCCGGATCTCTGCGCCGATCTCATCGAGACGGCTCAGCGCGCACGACCCGCCCAAGCCCTGCCTGCCTTGAAGCATGCTTTTGTGGGATGTATCCATAGAGGGCTCTCTGATGGACCTGGATCTGGTGATGAGACGGCCGTCAGCTCTGACGGCGAGTCGTCCACAGATGAGTCAAACTCGTTGTATCAACTTCAAGATGGCAGGCTCATGGGTTGTTCTGATGGTGACAGTATTCCGGACCCGTTTGAGCCGCCGAGCCGGGTTGGAATCTTCATGGCCGGTGTGCAGCCTGTTCAGAACCCTGCTGCTGGGGCGGGAAACCCGGTGCCCTCGCTGGCTCAGGTGCTGATGGATCTCACAGACAAGATGACGGCCCTGTTGACCGCCGCGGTTGACCCGGCGGATCAAGCTCAGCATGACGCGGAGGTGGCGCAGTTAAAGTTAGATCTAGTGAAAGCCAAGGAGGATCTGGCAGCGGAAGGGATCAGGATGGCTGCGGAGAGGGTGGCTCTCGACGCCCAAACTCAGTTGATTCAGGCGCAGTCCTTCCGGCTCACGATGCATCAGAATGCGTCCAATGAGGTCATGAGAAGGAGGCATCAAAAGGCCCAATCTCGACTCCCTCCGGTCTACGATCCTCGAAACATCTTCAACACGCCAGGTGCAGGGTCTAGTAACCCGCCAGGGATCATAGTGCCCGGGTCTGGGACCCCTATTCAGCCACAAGTGATGGGGCCTCCCCGGGTGAACCCTGCCCCGCCTCAGTATGTGCCAATACCATCGGGTCATTATGCTAACCCGCTGGAGAACATGGTCGCCGCAGCAGCACGGCTGGCGGCCCTCCCAATTGACGGCGACTCTCCAACGGCTATTGAAACCCGCCGGGTCAGGGAACTCCTTCAGACAGCGCTGGCGCAGCAAGAGGCATACTCCTACAGCCGGGACAGGATCCACTCGACCCCTCGTCCAGGCCGGAGCCCGAGTTATAGCAGACACATGGTCTCAGCGACCGGCTCAAGTAATGTCCGACGCCATGACCCGCCCCCTGGCCATGGCCCGGCTCATAACGGAGCCTTTCACGCAGCAGACCAAGATAGAGCGCGGCAAGAGGCGGAGCAGGTGCCTCAGTTGACGGCTTACCAGACCCCCCGGCTTATCCGACGACTTCCGTCGACGTGGGTATCCCTACGAGGACTGGAGGTGTCCCTTGTTTAGTGCCAGCTCTCCGCAATGAACGTCTACCCAAGGACTTCAAAGGCCCTAGGAAGGTGCCTAATTACACGGCTGACTTACAACCCGGAGCCTGGATCGAAAGTTACGAGATGGCCATGGAACTGCTGGAGGTCAGTGAAGCGGCGATGGCCAAGTACTTCACCATGATGCTAGATGGGACTGCCCGCACTTGGTTGAAAGGGCTACCGCCGAATTCCAACGGATCTTGGGCTGAGCTGAAGGCCCGGTTCATACAAAACTTCAAAGACACCTGTAGGCAGTCTATGTCAATAGTGGATTTGACTAACTGTAAACAGCAGGAGGGTGAGTTTACGACACATTGGGTTCGCCGGGTCAAAGAGATCATACATTCATCGGATAAGATGGATGCCGGCTCTGCAGTCTTAATGTTGGAGCAAAATTGTCGTTTTCTTCCCCTGAAGATGAAACTCGGGTGGCTTAAGCGCGACTGCAATGATATGGGTGCGCTGATGGCGGCTCTCGTCAAGTACGCCGATTCTGATAGTACCAAGGACCCCGCTTCAGATGATGAAAGGACAGGGAAGGGAAAGAAGAACGGCAATGGCAAGGGTCCTCAGCATAACCCGGGGAACCAAGGGGGTGGCAAGCGTAAGGCCGACGGCAGCCTAGAGTTTGTGGCCAACGCCAGCTCACCGGGTATTAGCCAGAGACGCAAGGGGAGGCCCCCTCCCCGAGCCGGCGGGTCAGGCCCGACGCTGGAGCAGCTGTTGAATGAGCCTTGTCCAAGGCATGGCTCTAGAGAGAAGCCAGCTACTCATCTATGGAAGGATTGTGCAATCATGAAGGACTTTAAGAATTCCAACGCCTTTAACGGCAACAATGGCCCGGGCGGTGGCTCAGGCGCCGGCGGCTTTCATGGCCCGGGCGGCGGCTCAAATTCTAATCCTCAGAACGGTCAAGGGGGCTTTAATCAGCAGTCTGGCCAGGGTCATCAGCAGCAGCAGGGGGGTTATCATACCAATCCAAAGCAGCTTAGCGGTGGATAGTATCATGTATTTACCACCAGTCTGTGTAAGCGAGATCAGAAGCTTCATAAGAGGGCTGTGAATGCTGTTGAGCCGGCGGTTCCACGCTATTTAAGATGGTCTGAGCAGCCTATCGTGTGGAGTAGGGAGGATCACCCTCCCCGGGTGGATATTCCGGGTCATTTGGCCTTGGTGGTGGCTCCTCAAGTGGGAGGATATAAGTTCACTAAGGTGCTCATGGATGGAGGCAGCAGCATCAACATCCTCTATTATGAGACTTTCCGTCGTATGGGGTTGATTGATAAGAACCTCAGCCAGTCAAACACTCTTTTCCATGGTGTGGTACCTGGTAAGTCGGCTTATCCGGTCGGCAAGATCGAGTTGGAAGTGGCTTTTGGAGACGAGCACAACTACAGGGTGGAAAAATTGACCTTTGAGGTGGTCAAGATAAGAAGCCCGTATCATGCCATATTTGGGCGACCGGCTTACGCCAAGTTCATGGCACGACCGTGTTACGTGTATTTACAGCTCAAGATGCCGGGTCTCAATGGGACCATTACGGTTCATGGCAGCCGGAAGGTGGCCTTGGAGTGTGAGGAAGGCGATGCCGCTTATGCAGAATCTGTTTGTGCAACAGAGGAGTTAAAATTTTACAAGGACAATGTTGACCCAACAGATATGACCTCTCTGAAAAAGCCGACTACGGAGCATGAGCCGGCAATGAAATTTAAGTCGGCTGATGAGACTAAACTTGTTGATTTCATTCCAGGTGATTCATCTCAGCAGTTTAGCATCAGTGCCAATCTGGATCCAAAATAGGAAAGCGCGCTCATCGAGTTCATCCGTGAGAATAGGGACATTTTTGCATGGAAACCTTCTGACATGCCAGGTGTACCTAGAGAACTCGCCGAGCACACTCTCAATGTTGATCCGAAATTTAAGCCGGTCAGGCAATTCCTTCGGCGGTTTAATGAAGAGAGGCGGAAAGCTATTGGTGAAGAGGTGGCCCGGCTCTTGGCGGCCGGGTTTATTGTTGAAGTCTTTCACCCAGAGTGGTTAGCTAACCCAGTGCTCGTGCTCAAGAAGAACGGCACCTGGCGGATGTGTGTGGACTACACAGACTTAAACAAGGCGTGTCCGCCTGATCCTTTTGCCCTTCCCCGTATTGATCAAATCATTGATGCTACGGCGGGTTGTGAGCGCTTAAGTTTCTTGGATGCTTATTCTGGATATCATCAGATTAAAATGGCAGTTAAGGACCAGGAGAAGATGACGTTCATCACTCCCTTTGGAGCCTTCTGCTATGTGTCTATGCCCTTTGGACTCAAGAGTGCACAGGCGACTTATCAGCGTTGCGTGCAGAACTGTCTTCATAACCAGATTGGGCGCAATCTTCATGCTTATGTGGATGATATTGTGGTTAAATCCAGGAAGGAGGAAACCTTGATAGATGATCTGAGGGAAACCTTTGATAATCTCCGGGTCTACAAGATGATGCTTAACCCGGCCAAGTGTGTTTTTGGTGTTCCTGCAGGCAAGCTCTTGGGTTTTTTGGTTTCTAACAGAGGCATTGAAGCTAACCTGGAGAAAATCAAGGCCATCACCTCCCTGGCTAAGCCGGCGTGTATAAACGACGTCCAGCGTTTGGCGGGTCGTGTCGCTGCTTTAAGCCGGTTTATAAGCCGTTTGGGTGAGAAGGCCATGCCATTATATCAGTTGATGAAGAAAACTGATGACTTTGTCTGGAATGATGCAGCTAATACTGCTTTTGCGGATTTGAAGAGGCAGCTGGCAGAGGAGCCTTTATTGCTGTATGTGGCTGCTAACACACGAGCCGTCAGTGTGGCTGTGGTGGTGGAGCGCAAGAAAGAGGGTAAGGAGCATCTGGTTCAGCGGCCAGTTTATTATGTCAGCGAAGTGCTCATCGAGTCCAAACAGCGGTATCCACATTGGCGGAAGCTTGTTTATGGTGTGTTCATGGCAAGCCGGAAGGTTAAGAATTATTTCCAGGGTCACCCCATCACTGTGGTCAGTTCTGCCCCCCTTGGAGATATCATTCAAAACAGAGAGGCCACAGGGAGAGTGGCTAAGTGGGCTATAGAGCTCGGACCTCATGGTCTGAAATACGTACCACGCACTGCTGTTAAATCTCAAGCCTTGGTGGATTTCATCAACGATTGGACAGAGTTACAAGTGCCCGAGCAAAAGCCGGATAACATATATAGGACTTTTCACTTCGATGGGTCCAGACAATTGGAGGGCTCGGGGGCTGGAGTCGTGTTGGCTTCCCCTAAGGGTGACAAGTTCCATTATGTGCTACAGTTGATGTTTCCTTGCACTAACAATGCGGCTGAGTACGAGGCCTTGCTCCACGGTCTTCGGATGGCTAAGGAGATGAGCTTGAGCCGGGTAAGGTGCTTCGGCGACTCAAACTTGGTGGCTCAACAAGTATTAGGAAAGTGGGACTCCAAGGACCCTCTCATGGCGGCTTATCGCCGTGAAGTTGATGCCATTGCTGGGCACTTTCAGGGTTACCAAGTAGAGCACATCGATCGCAGGAAGAACAAGGCGGCTGATGCTCTAAGCCGGCTGGGCTCTCGGTGAAAACCGGTGCCGCCTAATATTTTCCTGGACGTCCTGCATAACCCTTCTGCTAAGTTGCCTACAGAGGAAGACTTGGCTTTCCCTGACCCAGAGGCACGACTGGTGGCGGCTCTCCACATCATCCCGGACTGGACAGTGCCCTATCTGGCTTACATGACCCGGGGAGACTTGCCTGAGGATGAAACTTTGGCCAGACAAATAACCCGACGGTCTAAGTCAATGGTTGTTATCAATGGTGAGCTGCATCGCCGCAGTGTTACGGGAGCGTTCCAGCGTTGTGTCTCCCCTGAGGAAGATCAAGAGATCTTGCGTGAGATTCATGAAGGGGATTGTGGCCATCATGCCGGCTCAAAATCCCTTGTGGCCAAGGCTTTTCGTCATGGTTTTTATTGGCTGACGGCTCATGCTGATGCGGAGGACTTGTCAGTAAATGTGATGGTTGCCAAAGGTTCTCGCGACGGGCTCATGTGCCGGCTCAGGAGCTGAGGATGATCCCAATTACTTGGCCCTTTGCGGTCTGGGGGCTTGATATGGTTGGGCCTTTTAAAAGGTCCAAGGATAAGAAGACCCACCTCTTGGTGGCAGTTGACAAATTCACAAAGTGGGTTGAAGCAGAGCCAGTTAGCAAGTGTGACACAGCCACGGCGGTTCAGTTCATGAAAAGGGTGATCTTTCGCTTTGGCTTTCCACATAGCATTATAACTGACAATGGTACCAATCTATCCAAAGGCGCCATGGAGGAGTTTTGTCAACGAGAGCATATTCGACTTGATGTTTCATCAGTGGCTCACCCTCAATCCAATGGTCAAGCTGAGAGGGCTGATCAGGAGATTCTGAAAGGTATCAAGCCCCGGCTTTTGGTCCCTTTACAACGGACGCCGGGTTGTTGGGTGGAGGAGTTACCCTCCGTGCTGTGGAGCATCAACACTACTCCTAACAGGTCTACAGGTTTCACGCCTTTCTTCATGGTTTATGGAGTGGAAGCAGTTCTCCCCAGTGACATCCGTCATGACTCGCCTCGAGTGGCGGCTTATGTTGAGGCGGATAATGAACAGGCGCGCCAAGATGCTCTTGACTTGTTGGACGAACAGCGTGATGTGGCAGCGGCTCGCTCGGCGATTTACCAACAAGACCTGCGCCGTTATCACAGTCGCCGGGTTAAATCCCGGGTCTTCCAGGAAGGCGATCTGGTGCTCCAGCTCATCCAAGATCAGACAGATGCGCACAAGCTATCCCCGCCTTGGGAAGGGCCCTTTGTGGTCAGCAAGAATTTGCACAACGGGTCATATTACCTCATTGACATTCGGGAGCACAAAGATTCACGTAAGTCGGAGGAAGAGACCCGTCGGCCGTGGAACATAGCTCAGCTTCGGCCTTACTACACTTAAGCCACCGGCTCTCATAATGTACATATTTCTCTAAGCCATGTATATATTATGATAAGCAATAAAGCAGGACCTGTGTCCTTTTTTCTCCTCCAAAGGTGAACGTGTTGTTTTCATTGCAAGATCACATGATAACTTGAAGGAGGATCCGGCTTCTGATCGTATTCGACTCTAGCCGTATGCAATATAATCACTTGGGGGCTTCCTGTTCAAACATAGGTCGTATTCGAACCAAAGAGAACATAGCTGTCGATACCCATTTGATTGGCAAAGTGCCGAGCTCATTGGGGAGTTTTCTTTGATCATATTTGAATTATAGTTCAACCCCCTTTGGGAACCGACGGGGATCGTATTCGAATCAGCGTCGTTAAACAACTCCTCAGGTCATTTGGGGGCTTCCTGTTCAAACATGGGTCGTATTCGAACCAAAGAGAACATAGCTGTCGGTACCCTCTTGATTGGCATCGCCACACCCACTGGGGGCTATATGATCGCATTCGAATCTTAGCATAACCCCTTTGGGACGGGTCTCTGGTCGTATTCGAACCGGAAGCCCCTAAGTTTTTTCTGATTTACAACGAGTTCTTCTGATTGTTTCAATAGTGTGCACGGCGGGTCTCACTTTGCCGGATTAACTTTGATTCACAGTACTAGTCGAACACAATCGGCGTTGTTAAGACTGGTAAACCGGAATTGAGGTACCAACCTTATTACCCGGGTTATATAAACCGGAAGTGTGCTTGAAGGCTGGTAAGTGTGTTATTACGGTTATATCAAGGACATAATTGAGGAACAGTCTTTTGTGATTTAGATTCATATTCCGGGTTATATGTATGAGACTATGATTCTCAGTGCGGTAAGCCGCCTAGAGACTTGTGATTTGTTTTTCTATGCAGGATAGTTAAAAAGAGCTATTTGAGCTTAAGGAAAATGAATGATCAATTATGACCCGGAGGAATATAAGGAAGTAACTTCAATGGAATTCAGCATTCAACACGTGCGCGATGGCACGACAAAGTTAAAATGTTGGTCCTATTCTATTACAAGACTCCCCGAGTCCAAAAGGGTGAAGCATTGTTTAATAAGCCGCCTGAAGAGTCAAGATGCTGGCCGGGTCGAAGCTTCCGGCTCATCCCTCTCCGCTCCTCCGGCTGTTCTTATGACCTGGAAGGTTGACGATTTCCAGTCAATGCCACTCAGAGCTTCAAATTGTGCCTCCTCGTCGATTAACCCGGCCGGGTCAATGTCTGGGGCAAAGGTGTGCTTACGAGTCGGCGGGACTAAGCTGAGGGCTTCATAACGCGGAGTGGGGATCCTCTGATTCTCTGCGTCGTAGCCCGGCTGGAACTTGGTCAGATCGGTGTCGTTCCCAATCAGGGTGGCCACCGGGCGAACGATCTTCACACAGGCAGCAAAGTCCTTTTGGTCGAAAGGAGTGCCGTCTTCCTTTAAGCTGGGATAACCAAGTGCAATGTCCGCTGGGTCTAGCTCTGGAAGGAAAGCCTTGGCCCGGATCAGAGCAGCTATGGCTCTGGCTCTTGCAGAGGCCCGTCGCAGCTCTTGGACACGTTGAGGAAGAACGGCAAGCCGGCGAAGAACTTCCGCCAGGTGAGTCGGCACCTCATTGGATAGGGCCACCAGGGCCAAGGCGCGCTGTGACCCGGTGTAGAGTTGCTCCACCAGAGTGTACACGGCCTTCAACTTGGTCAGCACACTTTGGTTGAGGTTGGCGCTTCTTGGACCTGTTTAACAGAGTAAGATAAGCCGCTGGCAATGATGGGAGTTACGAGATATAAAGATTATAAACTTGATGATAGCCGGTGGAATAACTTACCGAAGATGGCGGCGACCATCTGCGACACATGGCGCTTTAAGCCGGAGAGTTCGGCGGTTTTCTCCGTCAGAGCCTTCTCCGCCCGTTCGGCCCGGCTCACCAGAGTAGCCTTCTCTTCGGCCCAAGTTTTCCGTTCAGCTTCAAAGTCCTTTTTTAGCTTCTCTTGAGCAGCAATACTGGACACAAATTTGGCGTTGGCCTTCCGGGTCTCAGTTTCCCGCGTCCTCAGGCGGGTCTTCAGATCGGAGATGTCAGCCTCAAACTTCTTGCAAGCAGCCTGCACAATTTCCGGGTTATAGTATGAACAGTTATTATGCAATTTTAAAGTCCCAAGCACTTTCCAAGCAAAGACACTTGGCAATTGGGGGCTAATGCATGTCGAACGTTTCTATTTACAAGTTACCGGTTCATGGAAGTAAGCCGGAACTTAAGTCTACAACATATTCAGTCATAAGTCGTCGACTTGGGGGCTAGTATGGTAAAGATAACTATGCAGTAAGCAGTAGAGTGGTACCTCGGACTTCTGCTGTATCTGATTCACCATGTTGATCTCCAAATCCCGGCTCTTGTGCACCTGACTCATATAGCCGGAGACGATCTCTCCGACGCTCAAGTTCGCATAGTTGGTGAGGTCCAGATTGGCCCGGCTGCGCTCTAGCAACTCTTCCTTGGCGGAGCACTTGGCCAGCGCAGTGGGTCTCCCCGGCTCAACAAACTCCGTTCGGGTGATTACCACGTCCGGGTCATCGGCCGGCTGAGCCGGGCTGGAGATATCCGGGTTGGTGGAAGTTTCCATGGCTGGCTCGTCGGTGGGAACGGTGGCTTCAGGTGCAGAGGCGGCTGGCGGCTCTTGAGCGGAAACTTCCGGTTCCGTCACGACCGACTCCTCCGCCGGCTTATTTTTCCTTGCTCTTTTAATGAGCTTTGCTTGAGCACTGAAAGGACAAGAGGTTAGTACAAAAGTATGAGTAAAGATAAAGCACAGCAAGAGATGATCATCATTACCCGGGTACGGTCTTGAAAGCCGGCAAATTCGACTGCATCGAGTCACCAGAGGAAGGAGACGTTTCCTGATAATTTGAATCAGAAGAATTGAGAGGTTGACATATAACACCCACCAGAGGATGAAAAGGATATAAGTTGGAGATAACCTCGGTCCGGCGCTTCCTTGATGCCTCAGGTAAGCCGGAGGAGAGGTCAGCATCCTTGTTGGTCCGGGTGTGCCGCCGGCTCTCATGAATCTGTTGCTTCAAAAGAAATTGAGGATCTTGATAAGCTAAAGGATGTGAAAATCTTACTTTCCGGGCTACCCTTCGGACTTTCAGCCTTGGCAAGGGCTCCGAGTCTGAGGAAAGTGTCATTACCTCTTCAACCACCGGGTTACTTGCTCCGGTGTCATCCTGTTGATGAACAGTATTGATAAGGTGGACAGAAATAAACAAGAAATACAACAAGAGCTTACAGGTTCTAGGGTTACCTCTGACTCGGAGCTGTCACTCAGTTGAAGCAGCTCTGAGGCAGTGGGCCTGCTTCCCTTCTTGCGGGGAGCGGCTCTCTTGGTGGCTTTCTTAGCCTTCCTGGCCTTCTTGGCCGCCTCATGGTCATATTTGACCTTCCAGAATTTGTCATCAGCCTGAAAAATACAACGACGATTTCTTAAGGTTCAGATGAAAGCTATCTACAGAAGAAAATAAGATGTTCAGATCAGCGGCTTACCGCTGGGGTCGGGTTGGTCTTGCAGAAGGGGCTTAAGCCGGTCCTCCCGCAGTCTGCCAAGCTCTCGTTCAAGAGAGCCTTGGTCATGTCTTCAGCAACGTCTTCAGGTAGATCATTGCGGCTGTGTCTCAGGGGGTCATCTTTCCGGCCCGTGTACTCACACATTAAGCCGGGGCGGCGGCTTAAGGGGATCACCCGCCATGAGATCCAGACTCGGACCAAATCAATGCCATTAAGGCCATTTCCCAGGAGAGCCTTGATTTTGTTGATGGTGGGGATCAGAGGTTGGCGCTCCGCCTGAGAAAACTTGTCTGACAGAGGGTGAGTTGGTTCCAGACGCGAAGGACGAAAGCCGGGCAGCGGGCTCTCATCAGCCGGCGAAGTGTCTTGGCAGTAGAACCACGTTTGGTTCCAGTCCTTTGGGTGGCTTGGCGGTTCGGCGTAAGGAAAAAGGCAGTCTCTCCGTCGCTGAATGGAGATTCCACCAAGTTCTAAGCTTGCCCGTTGGCGCACTCGTTCTGACGGTTCAAATAGAACAGCTCTCTAAGAGCAGAAGGCTGGGCTCTTCTCCAAGGTAGACCTCGCAGAATACTTGGAAGTTGCATATGTTCGACACTGAATTGGGTCCTATGTCTTGTGGCCGCAGGTCAAAGAAATTAAGTACATCTCTAAAGAACTTTGAGCCGGGCGGTGCGAAGCCCCGGCTCATGTGATCCGCAAATATTACCACCTCCCCGTCCTTTGGCTATGGTCTCTCCTCTGACGGGTCAGGGGCGCAGTAAGACATGACGTCCTTCTTGCGCAGGTAACCCGTCTTCACAAAATCCGCTAAGGTTTCATCGGTGACGTTGGACCTCATCCAGTTGCAAGTGATGGGTGCTTTGGGAGCTTTGGGAGGCATGGTGAAAGTCGGAAGCCTATGATAAAAAGAAATGTCCGGTTTAATTATAAGCCGGAGGGAATTTACAGTTCAACGTTTAAAGTGGCGGCTTATGAAGGGGCCTAATGACATATGGCTAAATGCATCGGGTTATCTAAGCCGCTGAAGGTAGCGAGAATAATTCAAATTGTCTACAGCTTTATCATAAATGAGCCGGCAAAAATTTTACGGCGCGTGGCTTCTTTTGAGCCGGAAAGTTTTACGGCACGTGGCTTCTTTGAGCCGGAAATGTAAGCCGCCATAGCTCAGCAGATGCAGTTTTTTACTAAGTGTGGTGAAAACAAGTTTCACAGATCGTGGTGAAAATTTTGGATCAAAATGGTTGAATAAAAGGAAAGGTTTCTAGACCTAAAACAGACGTAGAGGAAGTTCATAAGCCTGAACGGAGCCTGTACGCAGTAAGAAGGGATCTATGAACATTGGAATGGGCGTGAAACAACTACCGCAACAGTCCTATGCAGTTGGAGATCAAGAAAGGTGGTAAAAATAAAAACTACCGGGAACTTGCGAGGAACGGCGAATAACACGGGAAGAACAGCAGGAGCCTAATGTGGATCTACTCTACAGAGTGGCGAAAACTTACGGGTGCTGGTGAGTCGCGGGGGTCGCCGCCGTTTTCTCTGGACGCAACAGGTTGATGCAGCGGCCGGAGTCGGTGAGGACGAGAAGACCCGCGGTGGTGACGGCGACGGAGCTCGAGCGGAAGAACAGTGGCACGAGGAGGAAGACGGGCTGCTGGAGGCTCATCGGGCCAGACTACTTATAAGGGCAAGCTCATAAGTGGGCGCGAGAAACGAGGAGGCCACGGCGCGGTTATCTCACCATAAAATGCCTCGATTTTCGGGATGGCAGTAAAGATAAGATCCGTTGCGGACATGGTGGAGTAAAAAATGGACTTAATGGAAGATGACGTCACGGCGGATTACCCGGAATCTAGAGGATGACGTCACGCCGGGTTATGGCCTTCACACAATTATAAGCCGGAGATTTTCTGTCGAAAGGATTGAAGATTGACATGAGCCGGCTCAAATCAATCTAGGGCCTAATGTTGAGGATATAAACCTTAGAGCCACCCGCCCGGTGGGGCCGGGTTACTCATAAGGGTCATCACCTGAAGCCCGGCGCCAAGCTTGAAGACGGTGGGCCAAAGATGGGCTTAAGACCCGGAGATGGCTAGGTCCCGTAGTTACAACCGTCATTATGGTAGAACTTGTAGTGTAAGGCAAGAATAGTTCAGAGTCTGAGCCGGACACTCTTATGAGCCGGCCGGGACTCTGAGAGCTGCTGGGCGTCTACCTCTCTATATAAAGGGATGACCCGGCAGCGGTTTAGGAAAAGAAAGATCTCGTCGAGAGCCAGGCATAGCAGTTAAGCTCCCTAGTCATCGAAACCCTAATCAATACCACCTCAACTGGACGTAGGTTTTTACCTTCACCGTAAGGGGCCGAACCAGTATAAACCCTCGTATTCCTTGTCCCGTTTAACCCCTTCAAGCTTCCTAGCGGCGATGGCTCCACGACTAAGTCCTAGCTTGAGGACATCTGCCGTGACTATTCCACGACACCATCCTTCTTATCCACCAAATAATTGGGGTAGTTCCGCTTCCATTGACCAGTCCCTTTGCAGTAGAAGCACTTAGTCTCAGGCTTAGGTCCAGACTTGGGCTTCTTCACTTGAGCAGCAACTTGCTAGCCGTTCTTCTTGAAGTTCCCCTTCTATCCCTTTGCCCTTTTCTTGAAACTAGTGGTTTTGTCAACCATCAACACTTGATGTTTTTCTTGATTTCTACCTTCGTCGATTTCAGCATCACGAAGAGCTCGGGAATTACTTTCGTCATCCCTTGCATACTATAGTTCATCACGAAGTTCTACTAACTTGGTAATGGTGACTAGAGAATTCTGTCAATCACTATTTTATCTGGAAGATTAACTCCCACTTGATTCGAGCGAATGTAGTACCCAGACAATCTGAGCACATGCTCACTGCTTGAGCTATTCTCCTCCATCTTTTAGCTATAGAACTTGTTGGAGACTTCATATCTCTCAACTCGGGTATTTTCTTGAAATATTAACTTCAACTCCTGGAACATCTCATATGGTCCATGACGTTCAAAACGTCTTTGAAGTCCCGATTCTAAGCCGTTTAAGCATGGTGCACTAAACTATCAAGTAGTCATCATATTGAGCTAGCCAAACGTTCATAACGTCTGCATCTGCACCTGTAATAGGTCTGTCACCTAGCGGTGCATCAAGGACATAATTCTTCTGTGCAGCAATGAGGATAATCCTCAGATCACGGATCCAATCCGCATCTTTGCTACTAACATCTTTCAACATAATTTTTCTCTAGGAACATATCAAAAATAAACACAGGGAAGCTAAACGCGAGCTATTGATCTACAACATAGATATGCTAATACTACCAGGACTAAGTTCATGATAAATTTAAGTTCAACTAATCATATTACTTAAGAACTCCCACTTAGATAGACATCCCTCTAATCATCTAAGTGATCACGTGATCCAAATCAACTAAACCATAACCGATCATCACGTGAAATGGAGTAGTTTTCAATGGTGAACATCACTATGTTGATCATATCTACTATATGATTCACGCTCGACCTTTCGGTCTCAGTGTTCCGAGGCCATATCTGCATATGCTAGGCTCGTCAAGTTTAACCTGAGTATTCTGCCTGTGCAAAACTGGCTTGCACCCGTTGTAGATGGACGTAGAGCTTATCACACCCGATCATCACGTGGTGTCTGGGCACGACGAACTTTGGCAACGGTGCATACTCAGGGAGAACACTTTTATCTTGAAATTTTAGTGAGAGATCATCTTATAATGCTACCGTCAATCAAAGCAAGATAAGATGCATAAAAGATAAACATCACATGCAATCAATATAAGTGATATGATATGGCCATCATCATCTTGTGCTTGTGATCTCCATCTCCGAAGCACCGTCATGATCACCATCGTCACCGGCGCGACACCTTGATCTCCATCGTAGCATCGTTGTCGTCTCGCCAACTATTGCTTTTACGACTATCACTAGCGCTTAGTGATAAAGTAAAACAATTACATGGCGATTGCATTGCATACAATAAAGCGACAACCATATGGCTCCTGCCAGTTGCCGATAACTCGGTTACAAAACATGATCATCTCATACAATAAAATATAGCATCATGTCTTGACCATATCACATCACAACATGCCCTGCAAAAACAAGTTAGACGTCCTCTACTTTGTTGTTGCAAGTTTTACGTGGCTGCTACGGGCTTAGCAAGAACAGTTCTTACCTACGCATCAAAACCACAACGATAGTTTGTCAAGTTGGTGTTGTTTTAACCTTCGCAAGGACCGGGCGTAGCCACACTCGGTTCAACTAAAGTGAGAGAGACAGACACCCGCCAGTCACCTTTAAGCAACGAGTGCTCGCAACGGTGAAACCAGTCTCGCGTAAGCGTACGCGTAATGTCGGTCCGGGCCGCTTCATCTCACAATACCGCCGAACCAAAATATGACATGCTGGTAAGCAGTATGACTTATATCGCCCACAACTCACTTGTGTTCTACTCGTGTATATAACATCAACGCATAAAACCAGGCTCTGATACCACTTATGGGGAACGTAGTAATTTCAAAAAAATTCCTACGCACACGCAAAATCATGGTGATGCATAGCAACGAGAGGGGAGAGTGTTGTCCACGTACCCTTGTAGACCGAAAGCGGAAGCGTTAACACAACGCGGTTGATGTAGTCGTACGTCTTCACGATCCGACCGATCAAGTACCGAACGCACGACACCTCCGAGTTCAGCGCACGTTCAGCTCGATGACGTCCCTCGAACTCCGATCCAGCCGAGTGTTGAGGGAGAGTTTCGTCAGCACGACGGCGTGGTGACGATGATGATGTTCTACCGACGCAGGGCTTCGCCTAAGCTCCGCGATGATATTACGGAGGTGTAATATGGTGGAGGGGGGCACCGCACACGGCTAAAAGATCGTTGATCAATTGTTGTGTCCAGAGGTGCCCCCCTGCCCCCGTATATAAAGGAGCAAGGGGGTAGGCCGGCCGGCCCTTGGGGCGCGCCAAGGAGGGGGGGTCCTCCTCCTAGTAGGACTAGGACTCCCCTTTCCTAGTCCAACTAGTAAGAGAGAAGGGGGAAGGAAAGAGAGGGAGAGGGAGAGGGAAAGAGGGGTCGCGCCCCCCTCCCCTAGTCCAATTCGGACTCCCCATGGGAGGGGGCGCGCCACCTCCTGGACTGCTGCCCTCTCTCTCCCCTCAGGCCCACTAAGGCCCAATACTTCCCCGGGGGGTTCCGGTAACCCCTCCGGCACTCCGGTTTTATCCGAAACTTCTCCGGAACACTTCCGGTGTCCGAATATAGTCGTCCAATATATCAATCTTTATGTCTCGACCATTTCGAGACTCCTCGTCATGTCCGTGATCATATCCGGAACTCCGAACAACCTTCGGTACATCAAAACAAATAAACTCATAAAACTGTCATCGTAACTTTAAGCGTGCGGACCCTACGGGTTCGAGAACTATGTAGACATGACCGAGACACCTCTCCGGTCAATAACCAATAGCGGAACCTGGATGCTCTTATTGGTTCCCACATATTCTACGAAGATCTTTATCGGTCAGACCGCATAACAACATACGTTGTTCCCTTTGTCATCGGTATGTTACTTGCCCGAGATTCGATCGTCGGTATCTCGATACCTAGTTCAATCTCGTTACCGGCAAGTCTCTTTACTCGTTCCGTAATACATCATCCCGCAACTAACTCATTAGCCACAATGCTTGCAAGGCTTAATGTGATGTGTATTACTGAGTGGGCCCAGAGATACCTCTCCGACAATCGGAGTGACAAATCCTAATCTCGAAATACGCCAACCCAACAAGTACCTTTGGAGACACCTGTAGAGCACCTTTATAATCACCCAGTTACGTTGTGACGTTTGGTAGCACACAAAGTGTTCCTCCGGTAAATGGGAGTTGCATAATCTCATAGTCATAGGAACATGTATAAGTCATGAAGAAAGCAATAGCAACATACTAAACAATCGAGTGCTAAGCTAACGGAATGGGTCAAGTCAATCACATCATTCTCCTAATGATGTGATCCTGTTAATCAAATGACAACTCATGTCTATGGCTAGGAAACATAACCATCTTTGATCAACGAGCTAGTCAAGTAGAGGCATACTAGTGACACTCTGTTTGTCTATGTATTCACACATGTATCAAGTTTCCAGTTAATACAATTCTAGCATGAATAATAAACATTTATCATGATATAAGGAAATAAATAATAACTTTATTATTGCCTCTAGGGCATATTTCCTTCAACCGGCAAGTCTCTTTACTCGTTCCGTAATGCATCACCCCACAACTAACTCATTAGTCACATTGCTGGCAAGGCTTATAGTGATGTGCATTACCGAGAGGGCCCAGAGATACCTCTTCGACAATCGGAGTGACAAATCCTAATCTCGATCTATGCCAACTCAACAAACACCATCGGAGACACCTGTAGAGCATCTTTATAATCACTCAGTTACGTTGTGACGTTTGATAGCACACTAAGTGTTCCTCTGGTATTCGGGAGTTGCATAATCTCATAGTCATAGGAACATGTATAAGTCATGAAGAAAGCAATAGCAATAAACTAAATAATCATAGTGCTAAGCTAACGGATGGGTCTTGTCCATCACATCATTCTCCTAATGATGTGATCCCGTTCATCAAATGACAGCACATGTCTATGGTCAGGAAACTCAACCATATTTGATTAACGAGCTAGTCTAGTAGAGGCATACTAGGGACACTTTGTTTTGTCTATGTATTCACACATGTATCAAGTTTCCGGTTAATACAATTCTAGCATGAATAATTAACATTTATCATGATATAAGGAAATAAATAATAACTTTATTATTGCCTCTAGGGCATATTTCCTTCAGGTGTTCCTTCTCATTAAGGTGGATATTGCTCGACGAACCCTTGCTTTCTCGAACGGGCCTCGGTGGCCACATATACACGTGTCCATGGTTATGCGAGTTTGCCACCTTACATACCTTTTGGTTCCTTATTGATAAACTCTTGATGGCGTACAATCTCTACAAGATGTGGAGTGTATATCTTGTCTAAAAGTAAGTTTTGCTTTACGTGAGGGGAAGAGAGAGGTTCACATGTATTCTTCAATTACATGAGTCGATCTAGATTGAAAAGGTAAATGCGGCTTATGAAGGAAGCTAAATGGTGAGAACACTAGGAGACTTTTGGGTTTGCTAGGGTGGCATATGTGCGAGGAGACACGCTTAGGGAGAAGTTTGCGGTGTAGTGAGGCGGAAAAAAGGGGTGTGTGTGTGTGGAGTAACTTCTCTAACCCTGCAGCCGCACCCTTCCAAGGTGGTCCTTCTCATTAAGGTGGATATTGCTCGACAAACCCTTGCTTTCTCGAACGGTCCTCGGTGGCCACATATACACGTGTCCATGCTTATGCGAGTTTGCCACCTTACATACCTTTTGGTTCCTTATTGATAAACTCTTGATGGCGTACTGCCTCTACAAGATGTGGAGTGTATATCTTGTCTAAAAGTAAGTTTTGCTTTACGTGGGGGGAAGAGAGAGGTTCACATGTATTCTTCGGTTACATGCGTCGATCTAGATCGAAAAGGTAAATGTGGCTTATGAAGGAAGCTAAATGGTGAGAGCACTAGGAGACTTCTAGGTTTGCTAGGGTGGCATATGTGTGAGGAGACACGCTTAGGGAGAAGTTTGCGGTGTAGTGAGGCAGAGAGAGAGAGAGAGAGAGAGAGAGAGAGAGAGAGAGAGAGAGAGAGAGTGGAGTAACTTAGTTAGTGGATTGGTTGCAAGAGTGCGTCTGCACGGTTAGAGAATACTAAGGTCCACTTTGGTTCACGGGACTAAAAATGTGAATATACAGATTATAAAGAATGATTTGTCATGTCGTGTTTAATCCTATAAGAACTAACAATACAAGTGTAGTTCCCCACAAAAAAAGAGAGAAAGTAATAGATGGTTGCATCACAAAGAAAGGTACTTACTATTTTTTGCATATACACAAGGGAAATGAATTATAGGCAATTGAACTTAATAAAAATTTCCTTCCAATCTTACGGAAAGTAGTCAATATATAGGAAAATAACATTGTTTCTAAATTTGCCAACAAATTAAACAAGTTTACAGAGGCAAGCCATAAGAAACATCATCCTCAAACCCTAAAAGAAGGAACATCATCCACAAAATAATTTACAAAAGTAGAGAGGCCCTAGATCAACAAGATATTTATTTTTATTTTGTTGAAAATTTTAAGGTTGTTGCTCAATCTTGACAAGTAGTATAATTGTTATGGAAGGGATAACTCTCTTGAGTGAAGAGAGCTTTATGCATTTATACCCAATCAATTGGCAATTAAGTGATTCCATGTAATAGGGAAATCAATAACCATATGAGATGTGACAGCAGTAAAAATAAATCATCAACACTCCACTCTCTTCCCTGGTCAATATGAACTATTTTTACCAAAATGAGTTATTGTGAACCCCAAGTGAACACAAACTCTTCTAGATTCCTTACCCATCTCTTTGATACCATTATGATGAAGATACATGAATTGTTTCTTCTTTGAACTATGTGATCCATAAACGTTCAACTATGCAGCGGTTTAGAGCAACTAGTTGCACTTCACACTTGAGTGTAAAAAAAACTTGTTACACTTTTTCACCGCGTTGGCGGCACGGTACGCGCGTGTATAGCAATATGCGGTGCCACATTCGGCTCAAAGAAAAAAAAAGGAAAGAAACGCAATGCGGTGCCACGCGACGGCCGTCACGCCCAAAACGTGTGCGCGGGCGGGGCACACAGAGAATCAAGCGCGCCCCCCGGGCCACCCTCGCTCCAAATCTTTATAAGGCGCCCGTGGTTGCCTCGGCGAGATCATCAGAAAACGCGAGCCAAAAGCCATCGCAAACCCAGGAAGAAACGGTAAGCTGTTGCGCGGCATGGCTTTCTACCGCGGCAGCGGCATGGGCATGGGTATGGGCATGGGCATGGGTGGCGGGTCTTCGTCGTCGTGGGCGCCGGCGGCGATGCCACCTCCGCCGCCGCCGCCCAGCAGGCCGTGGACCAAGGCGGAGGACAAGGTGTTCGAGAGCGCGCTGGTGGCGATCCCGGAGCACGTGCCGAATCGGTGGGTGTTCGTGGCGGCGCAGCTGCCGGGGCGCACGCCGCAGGAGGCGTGGGAGCACTACCAGGCGCTGGTGGCCGACATCGACCTCATCGAGCGCGGCCTGGTCGAGCCCCCCGAGTCGTGGGACGACGACGACGACGGCGCCGCCGGCGCCGGCGGCACCGTCGCGGCGGGGCGCGGCCGCCCCCGCGGCTCGGGCGGCGAGGAGCGCCGCAAGGGCATACCCTGGACCGAGGAGGAGCACAGGTATACACACACCACCGCCGTCAAAATCTCTAACTGCCTTCCTTCCCTGGACCCTGTTCGTTTTCTTGTCCCTTTCCCCTGTTATTCGTCGGCGCGTTCTTGTCGGTCCTAGATACTTCTCCGGATCTTTCCACGTCGGATGATTCCGCTGGCCCCACCATGCCACACGTAAATTTTTACCATTCTTTGCTATGCGATCTATACAGGCGCTGACCTTTTTCTCCGTTGGGTCTGGGCAATAGGATGTTCCTGGAGGGGCTGGAGAAGTACGGGCGCGGCGACTGGAGGAACATCTCGCGGTGGTCGGTGAAGACGCGGACGCCGACGCAGGTGGCCAGCCATGCGCAGAAGTACTTCATCCGCCAGGCCAACGCCGCCACCCGCGGCGACAGCAAGCGCAAGAGCATCCACGACATCACCAACCCGTGATGCGTCATCCGTCGTGGACAAGGCACCAAGAATCCGGTCCGCCCCGAGCCTAGCCGATACCCGCCGCCGGTCGTCGTCGTCGTCGCCGCCGTCTGCTCTCCCTCGGCCGTCCGCCCGTGCAAATGTATGTAGGGGAAAGGCGTGGCTCGGTTGGAACCTGCGATTCGGAACCAGTAATCTTTAGTAAACTAGCTGTATGGTCGAATAAATCGTGTCATCACCTCTGTCGTGTGTGTGTGTGACATGTCAAGGAAGAAACAGAGTCAGTCAGTCAGTCAGTCCGGAAAGGGTTATAGCAATCCACCGCTTGGTTTTTACCGCTTTCCTGTTTTACACCCGCATGGCATTTCACATCCCGTTCTCATCCTATACCGACCAAATGTTGTTCGATGCTGGAGCACATCTGTCCCGGTGACCTGACAAGCGCCCTTTATCGGCTCCGTTTGTCAGGTTGCTCGTGTCGTGTCGAGTCACCCGTGCGGTGTCTCAGGAGATGTGTACGCCGCGCAGCCCAGCATGAGTTGAAAGCGGCCTGACGGCGGCGATGCAGATCATGGTGCCTGCCTGCCTGGGCTCGCGTGGCTATACTATAATACAGGCTTGAACGGCACGTGGTGAATTACGAGCTGCAAAAACAATAGTAATATACCTGCACCATCGTCAGCGTCCAGGTTCGAATCATCTAGTGCATTTGGGGCTGTCACTTGTCACCTAATTAGGCAACTGTGCAGGCTTACGTAATTGCTCTTTCTGGCAAGTTCCGTGATGGAAACCAGGTATGGCTATCAACAACTACGAGTCTCGTCTACTTCACTGTACGTCCTTTTGCCAAGTTTGTTTTCTGGGTGTAGGTCTAGATCATAGATACTCTGTGCCTTATCCGTGTCATTAGTATACAGGAAGCGATGATTGCCACTCCAAAGCCTCAGCCATATGTCACGGCAGGTAGGTATAGGAATTAAGGATACATGTGAAACGAGCACAATGTTTTGTTTTTGCAAGGATAACAAAGTTTTATTCCGAAATGAAAGAGTTACAATCTAGTGGGAAGAGATCCTCAATACAGGAGAGCCTCTATGTAGACAAACAGAAGTGCTACATTCAATATGAAAATATCTCGCCAATTGATTTGCTACTTTACTTTGATCGCTATGAAGTTTTTGTGAAATAAACTCCCAATCCGACAGTAAGGCCTTAATCTCCATACTGATGTGTCCATAGGCTGAACGGTTAAGGGGATGGCCTGAAATAAGAGACAATGCTTGAGAAGAATCTGTCTGCAATATGATAAGAATATGGTAAGACCGAGACACTCCATGGTTGCTCTGTTGATTGAAATCGTCGATGATAACTATGAAGGTGCACATCGAGGTTTCAATGCAATACCTAACGGGTGATGCATATAGTTAACAATTTTCTGCAATGATGGTTAATTTTCTCTTTTTTTTTGGTTCCACTCATTTTTGTCTCTATGCCTTTCCCAATGTATTATGTTCAATTTTGCATACCATTTTTGAGAGAAAAAAGTAGAGGAAAGGAGGGGCACACGAAAGAGAAAGGTGGATAAATGTTACTTTCTCTGATCCAAAATAAGTGTTGCAATTTTGAACTAGAGTTAATTCAAAACTGTGATACTTATTATGGATCGGAGGTAGTAATAGTTAACTTGTGTTTGCTAGATGCAAAGACAATTCAGGTAACATTTTTTAGAGAAGGCCTTCATGGCATGCTTTATTCAATAGTAATAGTAATGGCATCGTTTATGAGATAACTCAAAAGAAATCAGCCGGCTCATCTTACCAAGTACATCAAGTTTTATCCAAAAAGCAAACGCTAGCCAACTCATGAGAAACTTCATTAGCATTTCTATGACAGTGATTGAAAATTACCTCCCCAATTTCCAATGCAAGGTCTCTATATACAATCTGTGTAAATGGGGAACAATGCCCGACCATTTACTTTGTTTGCCACAAGACTTCCAAAGGATCAGATTCTGCCATCACATTACGGAATCCCAGCGAATTAGCAAGTTATAGTTCAGTTCTCATTGCCATAGCTTCTGTCACTGATGCAGTTTCAAGATGTGGAATGAAATCGAAGAAGGCTGCAAGAAAATTCCCTTTCCATCTCTAATGATTGATGCAATGGAACCTTCTTCCGAATATGAACAAAGGGAGAACGCTCCTTTGCGGGCGAGCGTTGAAACGCTCGATCCATAAACCTCTCCCTCCGTTAATTCTATTATTTAGTGGGGCCAGTCTGTCCTTCCATAAATCTCTGTTGCAATAAATTAAATAGGTGGGGCCCAGCATTGCCTTCCATAAATCTCGCCGCCCCTGATTTCAGCGGGGATGGGGCAGGTGCGTCCTTTAATCTTTCTCTCACACAGTTTTGCTTAAAAGGAAACTTGAGTTCCCATCAAAAAAAATAAAGGAATGTTGAGTTACATAAGTTTCAATCGGAAATCGAGCGCTGTAGCGATTGCACGCGAATTAGCATCCCCCTGAACAAAGAGACGCATCAACGTTTGCTTTAACAGCATCAGATGTTGGCTTGCACCATAACAGCATCTCACGTACTCAAAACAAGAATATAAGGCTAGGAAAATAACATTGGTTAGAAAATAAGAACTAAATAAAATTAACTCGCATACCAACACATGAAAAGAAACAATGCACACAGGCTAGTATACCAACCAAATAATCTTATGATTATAATAGGGAGGTGCCTGCATGGATATTTGTATGTATACGTGTCTGATGCTTGTTGTCAGCAACTTACATTCACATGGTAAATCATAAAAGATGACACCCGAGAGGTAGTCTGATGGTAGCACAAAACACGCCTACTCGGTTATTTTGCTAAGCTAGTTTGGTGCCCAACGTTACCATGTTGCCTTTTACATCACACATGCCCAATTCTATAACATAAAATTTGATAAATTGTCTCATGACTGATAATAGCACAAAGTGCACTCAGTCGGTTGTTTGTTTCTTAAACATGTTAGGTGCTTGTTAGTTGTCACTCCCAATATATTCACATTTACAATATTGGAGGTCAATTGTTATGGTAGAATCAAATACTAATGTGAAATTATCACTATATTGGAAGTTAAAACAACAACGGGGTTGCTATAATGATTGGTTCATTGATGCTCTTGCTTTGAGGGTGCCCATTGGGCTTCCACTATTATTGCAACAGTGGTGGAGCGAATCCATTAATTTGATCTAGAGAAGCATTTAGTTGCAATTGTTTTGTTGAGTGTTTCTCATCCAAACTAGTCCTTCAACTCCCATTTCTTAGTAGTTTCCGTATGGAGTTCATCAACTCTACCTAGGCTCGTGGGGTTGTGGCTCCACCTCTAGAGTGTAATACTCAAGGAACACTGTATTTAGTTCACATTTTCTACAATCAAGTCATTTCTCTGTAGTTTGTTCTTACATTTTGCTTCATATCCTTTTGTTTGTGCGTTTTTGTTCACACCTTCTACTAAATGATACAGAACAAAGAAAAGAAGGGGCAAGAGAGGGAAGATTGACTGGGTGGGAAGGTGTTCCAATTTTAAAAGTGAAGAAGATGGTAACAAAATGTTAAGTAGCTATTTAACATGTGCTTTGAATTAGTTGAACAACGGTTGTCATACTTTGGCCAGAAGAGGGCTAGTAAAACAAAGAAAGGGCAGCCCGGTGCATGTAGCTCCCGCTTGCGCAGGGTATGGGAAAGGGTTTGACTACTTTGGGTCTATAGTACGCAGCCTTTCCCTACATTTCTGTAAGAGGCTGTTTCCAGAAGAGGGATAGTAAAACAAACTCAGCAAGAAATTTTCTACCACTCCTCTCTCGTATACGCTGATGCAATTTTTTCTACTACACACTACTCTAGTGTGAACGCTACACCATGGGATCTGACAAATAGTATGACGATAATAGCACAGATCTCACCTACATGGATGTTTGTTTCTTGTACATGTGTGGTTCTCATCATCATCACTTACCTTCACAAGGTCAATCATGCACTATTAGATCCGACAAATAGTATGATGGCAATACTAAAAATCTCACCCACTCGGTTGTTTGTCTCACAAAGTAGTTCGGTGATCATTGTCAACATCTTGCCACTCACATGGAATACTTTTCTTTTTGAACCCCACAACATTAAGCCCAACAAATAATGTGGTAGCAATAGTCCAAAATACACCTACCTACATTTTGGTTTCTTATACAAGTTTGGTGCTCATCGGTGGCAACTTATCTTGCACATGTTCAATCACACACTCAAAAAGCCGACAAGTGGTGTGATGCTATATAGTAGGACTCACTTGATTGCTTGTTTCTTAAACTCGTTCTGTGATCATTGTAATAAGTTTGCCTTTCCCTTTCACATCGACATCATATGTTTAAGAGAGTTGCCAAGTAAATTGATGATAATGGAACAAATTGTGTGTACTTGGATGCTTGTTTGTCATGTTGGTTCAAAGTTGATTTCTAGTTACCCGCATTTCACATTCTCATGAAAAGTCTTGGGATAGTTTCCTAGAGTGTGCATCCACTTGGATGTTTGTTTCACATACGAGTTTGGTGCTCATGAGAAAAATTTATGTAACACAACATATTAATGACATTTTTGTATGTTCACAAGGTGTTCAGCATACATGTCTAAACGCAACAGTGCATATGTGCTAAGTATGTACTATTTTTAAAGATTTTTAATGTGTAACACCCCGAGAATCATGCTACAGTAACCCTCTGTGATGAAGCTAAGCATGTTGCTAAACAGGGCTTGATCACATTTGAAACACATTTCTTTTCAAACTCCTAATTCAAACTTCAATTAAATTTAAAGTGGAAAATAAAAGTTTTCAAAAATTTAAAAAAAATGTTCGGGCCATGCCAGAAATTGCACTGATAATTATTGTGGAGAAAACACATTTTTATAAGATACCTAAATACTTTTAAATGAAATAAAACAGAAAAGAAAATAAACAAATAAAAAGAAATGCAAAAGAACACAGAACAAAGAAAAAAGAAAAAGAAAAGGGAGAAGGCCCCCCCCCCACTAGACCCCCGGCCCAACTGGGCCGACCCCCGGCCCAGCCCACCTCTCCCACTCGCCCCCTTCCCTGTTCCCCCG
>NC_057796.1:373544019-373544581 GCF_018294505.1 Triticum aestivum | reverse complement strand
TGTGACACCCCGAGAATCATGCTACAGTAACCCTCTGTGATTAAGCTAATCATGTTGCTAAACAGGGCTTGATCACATTTGAAACACATTTCCTTTCAAACTCCTAATTCAAACTTCAATTAAATTTAAAGTGGAAAATAAAAGTTTTCAAAAATTTAAACAAAAATGTTCGGGCCATGCCAGAAATTGCACTGATAATTATTGTGGAGAAAACACATTTTTATAAGATACCTAAATACTTTTAAATGAAATAAAACAGAAAAGAAAATAAACAAATAAAAAGAAATGCAAAAGAACACAGAACAAAGAAAAAAGAAAAAGAAAAGGGAGAAGGCCCCCCCCACTAGACCCCTGGCCCAACTGGGCCGACCCCCGGCCCAGCCCACCTCTCCCACTCGCCCCCTTCCCTGTTCCCCCGACCGGGGTCGGAACAGGGGCCGGTCCCCGCCGCACCACCTCGCCGGCGACGGGGAGGATAAGGGCGCCAGCACCCCCCGCCTCCTCGGGCCTCTCTCCCACTCGCCCCCGCTCTCCTCTCGGCCTCTGCGCCTCTCTCTTTCCC
>NC_057796.1:373534310-373543799 GCF_018294505.1 Triticum aestivum | reverse complement strand
CCCAGATCCACGCCGCTCCTCCCTTCCCCACGCCCGACGCGGTCGCCGCCGTTCACCGTCGTTCACACGACCACCGTACCCACCTCGCCGCCCCAAGGTGTCTCCAAGGACCGCCGTCGCCCGCTGCTTCGTCCGGTGCAGCCCGTTGGAGACCGGAGCCACTGCAACGACCTCCCCGAGCTCTTCTTCCCCGCACGGCCGCCGTCGATCGCCGCCCCGTTTCGCCGCCTCGAGCCTCCCCGAGCACGCTGCCGTCCCCCTACAGCCTCGCCGTGAGCCTCTCCCCCTCCTCCCCTGTCCTTTCTCTCTCGTGCGCCCCCTAGCTGCTTCCCCACGCGCGCCCGAACGCCGCGCCGCGGAGCTCGCCGCCGGCAAGGCTCCGGTGACCTTTTGGTCACGGGCTCAAGCCCGTTGCACTCCCCACCTCGCGTAGAAGCCCCCCAGCCCCTCCGCTTGCTCGATAGCCCGCCGTAGCCTCGTTTCCGTCGGGCACCCGTGCGCGCCGCCGCCTCCGCCGCTCGCCGGCGCCGATTCCGGCCAAGTCCGGCGAAGCCCCGGCCACCACTGGATGCGGCGCTGCGAGCTCTTTCGAATGGGCCTAGCCCCGCTCCTCCCCGAGCCCCGTAGCGCGATTCCGGCCAACTCCGGCGACGGGCCGCCGCTGTTTTGGTCGCCGGAGTCGCTCCGGCGCCGGGCGCCGACGTGGCTGGCCTGGGGCCACCCCAGTGCCACTGCCAGTGGGCCCCGTGGGCCCCGTTGACTGGGTCAACCCAGTCAACGTGATGACTTGGCAGGCCCAGCCACTGACATGCGGGCCCCGCCGCAAAATTAAAAAAAGAGAGAGAAAAGAAAAATGCTTTTATAATTAAAACTAATTAATTAATCTAATCACTCGCTGACAGGTGGGCCCAGTAGTTAATTAACTAAAAGTTAATTAGTTTAATCTTCTGTTAACCCACTGTCTATGACAGGTGGGGCCCACTGGTCAGTTTGACCTGGTCAGCCGCTCTGTTGACCTGATGACGTCAGCATTGCCTCATGCTGACGTCATAATTCATTTTTGCTTAATTCAAATAATTCCAGAAATTCAAATAAACTTTGAAAATTCATACCTTTTAAACCGTAACTCGGATGAAAATGTTTTCTATATGAAAGTTGCTCAGAACGACGAGACGAATCCGAATACGCAGTCCGTTCGTCCACCACACCTCCCTAACCTATCGAACTAGCAACTTTCCCCCTCCGGTCCGTCTGTCCGGAAACGCGAAACATCGATAATACCTCCCGGATGTTCCCCCCCTTCATCGGTACCACCTACTGTCGCGTTAGGACACACCTAGCACCGCTCATTGTCATGTCACGCATCGTCATGCTTATGTTTGCATTGTATTTACTGTTTCTTCCCCCTCTTCTCTCCGGTAGACTACGAGACCGACCCTGCTGCTGCCCAGTTCGACTACGGAGTCGACGACCCCTCCTACTTGCCAGAGCAACCAGGCAAGCCCCCCCCTTGATCACCAGATATCGCCTATTCTTCTCTATAATGCTTGCATTAGAGTAGCGTAGCATGTTACTGCTTTCGATATCCTATCCTGATGCATAGCCTATCCTTGCTACTACTGTTGTTACCTTTACCTGCAATCCTACATGCTTAGTATAGGATGCTAGATTTCCATCAGTGGCCCTACATTCTTGTCCGTCTGCTGTGCTATACTACCGGGCCGTGATCACCTGGGCGGTGATCACGGGTATATCCTTATATACTATATACATGACACATGTGATGACTAAAGTCGGGTCGGCTCGTAGGAGTACCCGCGAGTGGATCTTTTTGGCGGAGCGACAGGGCAGGTTGAGACCGCCTAGGTGAGAGGTGGGCCTGGCCCTGGTCGGCGTTCGCGGTTACTTAACACGCTTAACGAGATCTTGGTATTTGATCTGAGTCTGGCCATTTGGTCTATACGCACTAACCATCTACGTGGGAGTAGTTATGGGTATCCCGACGTCGTGGTATCAGCTGAAGCTCTTTTGACGTCAGCAACTGAGTGGCGCGCGCCGCATTGGACCGTAAGCTCGCGCTTGTATTAAGGGGGCTAGGTCTGCTTCCGGCCGCGTACGCAACATGCAGGTGTGCATAGGGCGATGGGCCCAGACCCCTGCGCGCATAGGTTTAGACCGGCGTGCTGACCTCTCTGTTGAGCCTAGGTGGGGCTGCGACGTGTTGATCTTACGAGGCCGGGCATGACCCAGAAAAGTGTGTCCGGCCAAATGGGATCGAGCGTGTTGGGTTATGTGGTGCACCCCTGCAGGGAAGTTTATCTATTCGAATAGCCGTGTCCCTCGGTAAAAGGACGACCCGGAGTTGTACCTTGACCTTATGACAACTAGAACTGGATTCTGAATAAAATACACCCTTCCAAGTGCCAGATACAACCCGGTGATCGCTCTCTAACAGGGCGACGAGGAGGGGATCGCCGGGTAGGATTATGCTATGCGATACTACTTGGAGGACTTCAATCTACTCTCTTCTATATGCTGCAAGATGGAGATGACCAGAAGCGTAGTCTTCGACAGGACTAGTTATCCCCCTTTTATTCTGGCATTCTGCAGTTCAGTCCACTGATATGCCCCTTTACACATATACCCGTGCATATGTAGTGTAGCTCCTTGCTTGCGAGTACTTTGGATGAGTACTCACGGTTGCTTCTCTCCCTCTTTTCCCCCTTTCCTTTCTATCTGGTTGTCGCAACCAGATACTGGAGCCCAGGAGCCAGACGCCACCGTCGACGACGACTCCTACGACACTGGAGGTGCCTACTACTACGTGCAGGCCGCTGACGACGACCAGGAGTAGTTAGGAGGATCCCAGGCAGGAGGCCTGCGCCTCGTTCGATCTGTATCCCAGTTTGTGCTAGCCTTCTTAAGGAAAACTTGTTTAACTTATGTCTGTACTCAGATATTGTTGCTTCCGCTGACTTGTCTGTGATCGAGCACTTGTATTCGAGCCCTCGAGGCCCCTGGCTTGTATTATGATGCTTGTATGACTTATTTATGTTTTAGAGTTGTGTTGTGATATCTTCCCGTGAGTCCCTGATCTTGGTCGTACACATTTGCGTGCATGATTAGTGTACGGTCAAATCGGGGGCGTCACAAGTTGGTATCAGAGCCGACTGCCTGTAGGAATTCCCCTTTCCACACTCCTTGGCCGAAGTCGAGTCTAGACATTACGAAAACTTTTACTAACATGGCTGTGTGTCTTACGGGCCCACGTCGCCATTGGGTGGTACTAGGATCTTTTACTCCTCGACCTTTACTCTGGGACTCTGAACTCTCTTCTACTCGGGTTAAACGAATTTACTAACCTTAACACTAGGATCCCGTGACCGCGTTCACCCCAAAGTTGGATAAGCCATAGATGTTTCTTAGAATAGTATTTTGAACAATTCACACCCTGTCATTTGACTCCTTTGAAACGTCTTTGCTTTCAGATGGAACCCACGAGGCAGGTTGTTCGCCACACGATGGCCATTGGTGCCTCGGGATCACCCGCGGTGCTAGCTGAGATGATGACCTATCTGGGTTATCGCTGGCACCCTGAGTACACTGTCTACGAGGAGTACCAGGACTTTAACCAGGAGCAGTACCGTGCCATCGTCCACCTCTACTCTCGGGAGTACGACTCCACTACTGTGCTGCACACCGCACATGGTGTTGGTGTGACCATCGATATGGCTGTCCACGATGCTGCCTATACTGCTCTGACACGTCTTCGTGGAGAGTATCAGGAGTTGGACACCTCCCCTTTCAGGCACATTGCTATCGCATCTGATGTTGGTGCGGAGGGATACTATACTGCTGCCTACTCCACTGTCACCCGAGAGCCCTTCTACCATCAGCACCTGGTTCTGCATGCTGATGGGCTGGATCGAGCTAACCGAGCTCTTCGCCACGAGATGTACACCACCCGTCAGCACCTTTACCGTGCTCTGACGCTGCTGCACCCCTTTGTCCGATCTGGACAGGTACCGCGTACTGCGATCTACCCAGCCAGGACCGTGATGCCCCACGGTGTCGGTTGGCCAGAGGTGGGAGGCTACTCTCCCGCACTTGGCCCTCTTCTGCCACCTGAGCGTCGGGTTCTACACCTGAGTATCCGCGGCCCCCAGTCTGCTGACGTCGAGGGCTATCCGTTGCCTCACTACCAGCTGTCGGGCTACGATTACCTCCACAGTACCTCTTGGGACTGATGTAGGCTTGCTTGTAGTATTAGTTGCAGTCGCCGCGAGCCTGTGTGCCGCCTATGATGTTTAGTCTATGTACTGAACTCTATGTACTGAACTCTATGCATGACCCCTTTTGTAAGTTATGCCGACTACTATGTAGTAGCTATCGTGCTCCTTTCATTATGCATGTTTCATCATGAATGATTCTTGTCATTGCAAATTTCTCAATGCTGAACTACCCCTGTTATATATTAGCAGGATGGTTAGACCAGGTGGTCGTGGTCGTGGTGGCGATGCCCAACCACCACCTGAGTACATGGCTGGTATGATCCAACAGTTTGAACTGAACCGCCAATTCATGGAAAATGTGATGGCTCAGTTTCCTCGCCCCAATATGAACAGCAGCCAGCCCAAGTGACTCTTCAAGATTTCATACGCCTCAACCCAACCATCTACCGCAGCTCAACTCAGCCTCTGGATGCTGATGACTGGCTCCGTGACATCACCTATGAGATGGAGTCTGCTGATGTAGCCCCTGCCAGCTATGTCACTTTTGCTTCCTTCTTCTTGAAGGGACCCGCAGCTCAATGGTGGGACAGCCACAGGCGTACTCTGCCAGCTGGAACAATCATCACATGGCCAGACTTCCAAGCTGCCTTCCGTGCCCGCTTCATTCCTCAAGGAGTCATGGACCGGAAGAAGCGTGAGTTCCGCAACCTCACCCAAGGCAACAAAACTGTCGAAGCTTATCAGCGGGAGTTTCTGGACTTGTCCCGCTATGCTGAAGAAGACATTGCAACTGATGCACGCAGACAGGAGAAGTTCCGTGATGGCCTTCAAGCTGACATCAAGCTCGGACTTCTAGTGCATGACTTTGCTGATTTCGCCACCTTGGTGAACAAGGCCATCAATGTCGAAACTGGTCTGCAGGAATACCAGAGCTCTCACAGACGCAACCGTGACACGGGCTCATCTTCGGGCTCGCCTTCACAGAAGCGTAAGATATGGATCCCGAACAACATGTACCGTCCAAATGCATCTGCCCCAAGGCAGAACTATGCTGCACCTCGTCTGCCTCCACCACCATCTAGGCAGTCAAGGCTTCCAGCTCCACCATCCCAAGCTCCTGTTCCCACTCCCAATAATGGTCTGTGCTACAAGTGTGGACAACCAGGTCACCGTGCCAGGGACTGCCATCAGAATCAGAATCAACTTGCCCTTCCAGCAACGGGCCGTGGTAACAACCATCCCCGCAACAACAATGCTAAGCCTTATGGTCATGCTCATGCCAACCACGTTGATCTCAACGAAGCTCAAGACCAGCCTGCTACTGTGATGGGTACACTCCTCGTAAATTCAGTACCAGCATCCGTTTTATTTGATACAGGTGCATCGCATTCATTCATGTCAGAAGATTTTGCATACAAGCACGACGTTAAATGTGAGGAGATGAACACCTCTGTATTGGTCAAAACCCCCGTGGGACAGTGTCAAACCTCCTTGGTTGGCATCGATGTCCCCGTGGAAATCGAAGGGCTGGAATTCTATGCCTCTCCCATTATCCTGAAGTCATCTAACATCGACCTCATTTTGGGTATGGATTGGCTGAAAGCGCATACTGCTTCTATAGTTTGCGCCACTAAAACCGTCCATCTGCTACACCCTTCAGATGAAATAGTTGCTTACCAAGCTAATCTGGTGCAAAATGCCGAGGCAAGGCTCTATGCATTGAATGCATTGAATGCTGCACCACTTGAGGGCATTGAAAACATTCCCGTTGTGCGTGAATTCCTCGACGTCTTCCCTGAAGAACTTCCGGGGATTCCCCCTGCTAGAGCTGTCGAATTCATCATCGACTTGAAACCAGGCACCACTCCTATAGCCAAGCGACCCTACAAAATGCCGCCGCATGAACTCCTTGAGCTTAAGGAGGAAATCGACAAATCTCTTCGCAAAGGATTCATTCGCCCAAGTTGCTCTCCTTGGGGAGCACCTTCTCTCTTTGTCAAGAAGAAGGATGGGACTAACCGATTGGTTCAAGACTACCGTCCTATAAACCAAGCTACCATTCAGAATAAATACCCTCTTCCTCGGATCAATGATCTGTATGATCAACTGGCGGGTTCGTCAGTGTTCTCTAAGCTCGACTTGAGGTTGGGCTACCACCAGATCCGTGTTCGCGAAGAGGATATCCCAAAGTCCGCCTTCGTGACTCGCTATGGTTCATACGAGTACACCGTCATGTCTTTCGGTTTAACCAATGCTCCAGCCACCTTCTCTCGTCTGATGAACTATATATTCATGGATTACCTCGACAAGTTCGTCGTGGTTTATCTGGATGACATCCTGGTATTTTCCAAGAACGAAGAAGAACATGCTGAACATCTTCGACTTGTGCTGGAAAAGCTACGAGAACATCAACTATATGCCAAGTTCTCCAAATGTGAATTCTGGCTACCGGAAGTAACCTATCTTGGGCATGTCATCTCTAAGGATGGTATTGCCGTCAACCCCGAGCGAGTTCAGGCTATTCTTGATTGGACTCCTCCCAAGAACGTTAAGCAAGTCAGAAGTTTTCTCGGTCTCGCCAGCTATTGCCGTCGATTTGTCGAGAACTTCTCTAAGATCGCCAGGCCTCTGACTAACCTGTTGCATAAGGGTGTCAAGTTACAATGGACAGACAAATGTCAGGAAAGTTTCCAGGCACTCAAAGACAAGTTGACTTCTGCTCCAGTTCTAGCTCCACCTGATACTAAGAAGGACTTCGTCATTTACTGCGACGCTTCCCGTCAAGGATTAGGCTGTGTCCTAATGCAAGACCGCAAAGTGATTGCTTATGCCTCTCGACAATTGCGCCCTCACGAAGAGAACTACCCAGTTCACGACCTCAAACTTGCTGCTGTCATTCATGCGCTGAAGCAGTGGCGACATTACCTTCTCGGTAATCGTTGCGAGATCTTCACTGACCACCAAAGCCTGAAGTATCTGTTTACTCAGCCAGATCTGAACCTCCGTCAGCAGAGATGGATGGAGCTTGTTGCAGACTTTGACTTGGGTATTTCCTATACGCCAGGCAAGGCTAATGTAATGGCTGATGCCTTGAGCCGCAAGTCTTACTGCAACCACCTCCAGGTTCACAAAGTTCAGCCCTCGCTTGTTGAAGAATTCAGGAAGCTGAACCTCCATATTGTTCCTTCGGGTGCACTCACTCCCCCTCCTAAGGAGTTTGGCAAGGTGAACCTCCACGTTGTTACCCAGGGTTCCCTCAATACCCTAGTTGCTAAACCAGATCTCGTGGATAGCATCAAAAGGCTACAGAAGTATGACTCTGAAGCCCACAAGATTAAGCGCTACCTCGCAGGAGGAAAGCCCTCATTCTTCACCATTGCTGAAGGTGGCACCCTATACTTCAAGGGCCGCCTAGTGGTGCCATGTGCAGAGAAAAACCTGGATATGACACAGGAAGTTATGAAAGAAGCTCATGATACGCCTCTATGTATCCACCCTGGTAGTACAAAGATGTACCAAGACATCCGTCAGAGATTCTGGTGGTCTAATATGAAGCAAGCCATTGCTCGTTATGTTGCTGAGTGTGACGTTTGCCGTCGTATCAAAGCAGAACATCAAAGGCCTGCTGGAACTCTGCAACCTATCTCTATTCCTGAATGGAAATGGGACCATGTTGAGATGGACTTCGTCACTGGATTTCCCAAATCACAGAAAGGTAATGATGCTATTCTTGTCATCATTGACCGGCTTTCCAAAGTTGCACATTTCCTGGCAGTCAAAGAAACGATCACTGCTAGCCAGTTGGCAATGCTCTATATGTCCAGGATTGTTTCACTCCACGGTATTCCATTGGTTATCAGCTCAGACCGTGGCAGCTTATTCACTTCAAGATTCTGGGCAAGTTTCCAAGAAGCTATGGGAACTCATCTGTCATTCAGTACTGCGTTTCATCCTCAATCGCAAGGACAAGTTGAACGCGTCAACCATGTTCTCGAAGACATGCTTCGAGCTTGCGTTATTTCCTTCGGCAAGAAATGGGAGGAATCTCTCCCATATGCTGAGTTCTCTTATAATAATAGCTATCAAGCTAGTCTGAAGATGGCCCCCTTCGAAGTGTTATATGGACGAAAGTGCCGAACCCCTCTAAACTGGTCAGAAACTGGGGAACGTCCACTCTTCGGTCCGGATATTATCCAAGATGCCGAAGAACAAGTCCGCATTATTCGTGAGAATCTCAAGACTGCTCAGTCACGTCAGAAGAGTCAGTATGACCGTCATCATAAAGACATGGTCTATCAACCTGGCGAAAAGGCTTATCTTCGAGTCACACCTATGAAGGGTGCTCACCGCTTCGGGATCAAGGGCAAACTAGCTCCTCGCTATATTGGCCCATTCACTATTCTTGAAAGGCGTGGAAAAGTGGCATACCAACTGGAGCTACCGCCGAACCTTTCTCAGGTTCACGATGTGTTCCATGTGTCACAGCTCCGCCGTTGCTTCAAGGATCCAATCCGAGCTGTGGATCATGAAGTGCTCGAATTGCAGCAAGACCTCTCCTATAAGGTGCATCCGGTCCGCATTCTCGACCAAGCTCAACGCCGCACACGTCAGAAGGCGATCAAGTTTCTCAAAGTCCAGTGGTCGCACCATTCTGAAGATGAGGCCACTTGGGAACGAGAGGATCGTCTGCGCGAAGAATACCCCGCATTGTTTCCTTCTACCTCCTAAATCTCGGGATGAGATTTCTTTTAGTGGAGGAGATTTGTAACACCCCGAGAATCATGCTACAGTAACCCTCTGTGATTAAGCTAAGCATGTTGCTAAACAGGGCTTGATCACATTTGAAACACATTTCTTTTCAAACTCCTAATTCAAACTTCAATTAAATTTAAAGTGGAAAATAAAAGTTTTCAAAAATTTAAACAAAAATGTTCGGGCCATGCCAGAAATTGCACTGATAATTATTGCGGAGAAAACACATTTTCATAAGATACCTAAATACTTATAAATGAAATAAAACAGAAAAGAAAATAAACAAATAAAAAGAAATGCAAAAGAACACAGAACAAAGAAAAAAGAAAAAGAAAAGGGAGAAGCCCCCCCACTAGACCCCTGGCCCAACTGGGCCGACCCCCGGCCCAGCCCACCTCTCCCACTCGCCCCCTTCCCTGTTCCCCCGACCGGGGTCGGAACAGGGGCCGGTCCCCGCCGCACCACCTCGCCGGCGACGGGGAGGATAAGGGCGCCAGCACCCCCC
>NC_057796.1:373533738-373534300 GCF_018294505.1 Triticum aestivum | reverse complement strand
TGTGACACCCCGAGAATCATGCTACAGTAACCCTCTGTGATTAAGCTAATCATGTTGCTAAACAGGGCTTGATCACATTTGAAACACATTTCCTTTCAAACTCCTAATTCAAACTTCAATTAAATTTAAAGTGGAAAATAAAAGTTTTCAAAAATTTAAACAAAAATGTTCGGGCCATGCCAGAAATTGCACTGATAATTATTGTGGAGAAAACACATTTTTATAAGATACCTAAATACTTTTAAATGAAATAAAACAGAAAAGAAAATAAACAAATAAAAAGAAATGCAAAAGAACACAGAACAAAGAAAAAAGAAAAAGAAAAGGGAGAAGGCCCCCCCCACTAGACCCCTGGCCCAACTGGGCCGACCCCCGGCCCAGCCCACCTCTCCCACTCGCCCCCTTCCCTGTTCCCCCGACCGGGGTCGGAACAGGGGCCGGTCCCCGCCGCACCACCTCGCCGGCGACGGGGAGGATAAGGGCGCCAGCACCCCCCGCCTCCTCGGGCCTCTCTCCCACTCGCCCCCGCTCTCCTCTCGGCCTCTGCGCCTCTCTCTTTCCC